>NW_027477882.1:0-52505 GCF_051020955.1 Megalopta genalis
TTTGATATTATATCATTTGTATCGCAAGTATTTGAAGCTAAATAATTTGTTTCGCAAGAAATTTAAGCTAAATCATGTGTTTCGCATGGAATTGAAGCTACCTGGTTTGTTTCGCCTGCATTTGAAGCTAGTTCACTTGTATCGCAAGTATTTGAAGAAAAATCATTTGTTTCGCATGGATATGAAGCTAAGCCATCTACTTCGCATTGATTTGAAGCTAAATCATGTGCCTCGCTTGATTTTAAAGCTAACTCGTTTGTTTCGCATGCGGTTGAAGCTAAATCATGTTTATCACAAGTATCTGAATCTAACCCATTTGTTTCGCAAGAATATGAAGCTAAACCATGTGTTTCGCATGAATTTGAAGCTAAATCATGTGTTTCTCTTGGATTTGAAGCTAACTCCTTTGTTTCGCCTGCATTTGAAGCTATATCACTTATATCGCAAGTATCTGAACCTAAATCATTTGTTTCGCATGGATTTGAAGCTAAGCCTTCTACTTCGCATTGATTTGAAACTAAATCATCTGTTTTGCTTGGATTTGAATCTAACTCGTTTGTTTCGCCTGCATTTGAAGCTTTATCAATTATATCGCAATTATCTGAAGCTAAATCATTTGTTTCTCATGTATGTGAAGCTAAGCCTTCTACTTCGCATTGATTTGAAACTAAACCATGTGTTTCGCTGGGATTTGAAGCTAACTCGTTTGTTTCGCCTGCATTTGAAGCTAAATCAATTATATCGCAAGTATTTGAAGCTGAATCATTTGTGTCGCATGGCTTTGAGGATAAGCCTTCTACTTCGCATTAATTTGAAGGTAAATCATTTGTGTCGCATGGCTTTGAGGATAAGCCTCCTACTTCGCATTGATTTGGAACTAAATCATGTGTTTCGCTTGGATTTGAAGCTAACTCGTTTGTTTCGCATGCATTTGAAGCTATATCAATTGTATCGCAAGTATTTGAAGCTAAACCATTTGTGTCGCATGGCTTTGAAGCTAAGCCTTCTACTTCGCATTGATTTGAAGCAAAAGCATGTGTTTCGCACAGATTTGAAGCTAACTCGTTTGTTTCGCCTGCATTTGATGCTATATCAATTATATCGCAAGTATTTGAAGCTAAATCATTTGTGACGCATGGCTTTGAGAATAAGCCTTCTACTTCGCATTAATTTGAAGGAATATCATGTGTTTCGCTTGGATTTGAAGCTAAACCTCCTACTTCGCATTGATTTGGTACTAAATCATGTGTTTCGCTTGGATTTGAAGCTAACTCGTTTGTTTCGCATGCATTTGAAGCTATATCAATTGTATCGCAAGTATTTGAAGCTAAATCATTTGTGTCGCATTGCTTTGAGGATAAGCCTTCTACTTCGCATTAATTTGAAGGTAAATCACGTGCTTCGCTTGGATTTGAAGCTAACTCGTTTGTTTCGCCTGCATTTGAGGCTATATCATTTATATCGCTAGTATGTGCAGCTAAATCATTTGTTCCGCATGGATATGAAGCTATGTCGACTACTTCGCATTGATTTGAAACTAAATCATGTGTTTCGCATGGATTTGAATCTAAATCATGTGTTTCGCATGGATGTGAAACTAACTCGTTTGTTTCGCCTGCATTTGAAGCTAAATTATGTTTATCACAAGTATCTGAATCTAAACCATTTGTTTCGCAAGAATATGAAGCTAAACCATGTGTTTCGCATGAATTTGAAGCTAAATCATGTGTTTTGCACAGATTTGAAGCTAACTCGTTTGTTTCGCCTGCATTTGAAGCTATATCAATTATATCGCAAGTATTTGAAGCTAAATCATTTGTGTCGCATGGCTTTGAAGATAAGCCTCCTACTTTGCATTAATTTGAAGGTAAATCAGGTGTTTAGCTTGGATTTGACGGCAACTCGTTTGTTTCGCCTGCATTTGAAGCTAAATCATGTTTATCACAAGTATCTGAATCTAAACCTTTTTTTCCGCAAGAATATGAAGCTAAACCATGTGTTTCGCATGAATTTGAAGCTAAATCATGTGTTTCGCACAGATTTGAAGCTAACTCGTTTGTTTCGCCTGCATTTGATGCTATATCAATTATATCGCAAGTATTTGAAGCTAAATCATTTGTGTCGCATGGCTTTGAGAATAAGCCTTCTACTTCGCATTAATTTGAAGGAATATCATGTGTTTCGCTTGGATTTGAAGCTAAACCTTCTACTTCGCATTGATTTGGTACTAAATCATGTGGTTCGCATGGATTTGAAGCTAAATCATGTGTTTCGCACAGATTTGAAGCTAACTCGTTTATTTCGCCTGCATTTGAAGCTATATCAGTTATATCGCAAGTATTTGAAGCTAAATCATTTGTGTCGCATGGCTTTGAGGATAAGCCTCCTACTTCGCATTGATTTGAAACTAAACCATGTGTTTCGCTTGGATTTGAAGCTAACTCGTTTGTTTCGCCTGCATTTGAAGCTATATCATTTGTATCGCAAGTATATGAAGCTAAATCATTTGTGTTGCATGGCTTTGAAGCTAACTCGTTTCTTTCGCCTGCATTGAAGCTATATCACTTCTATCGCAAGTATTTGAAGCTAAAACATTTGTGTCGCATCGATTTGAAGCTAAACCCTCTACTTCGCATTGATTTGGAACTAAATCATGTGTTTCGCTTGGATTTGAAGCTAACTCGTTTGTTTCGCATGCATTTGAAGCTATATCATTTATATCGCAAATATATGAAGCTAAACCATTTGTTTCGCAAGAATATGAAGCTAAACCATGTGTTTCGCATGAATTTGAAGCTAAATCATGTGTTTCGCACCGATTTGAAGCTAACTCGTTTGTTTCGCCCTTATTTGAAGCAATATCATTTATATCGCAAGTCTGTGAAGCTAAATCATTTGTTTCGCATGGAGTTGAAGCTAAGGCTTCTACTTCGCATTGATTTGACACTAAATCATGTGTTTCGCTTGGATTTGAAGCTAACTCGTTTGTTTCGCCTGCATTTGATGCTGTATCAATTATCAATTATATCGCAAGTATTTGAAGCTAAATCATTTGTGTCGCATGGCTTAGAAGCTAAATCGTTTGTTTCGCCTGCATTGAAGCTATATCATTTATATCGCAAGTATATGAAGCTAAACCATTTGTTTCGGAAGAATATGAAACTAAACCATGTGTTTCGCCTGGATTTGAAGCTAACTCGTTTGTTTCGCCTGCGTTTGAGGCTATATCATTTATATCGCTAGTATGTGAAGCTAAATCATTTGTTCCGCATGGATATGAAGCTATGTCGACTACTTCGCATTGATTTGAAACTAAATCATGTGTTTCGCTTGGATTTGAAGCTAACTCGTTTGTTTCGCCTTCATTTGAAGCTATATCAATTATATCGCAAGTATTTGAAGCTAAATCATTTGTGTCGCATGGCTTTGAAGATAAGCCTTCTACTTTGCATTAATTTAAAGGTAAATCAGGTGTTTAGCTTGGATTTGAAGGCAACTCGTTTGTTTCGCCTGCTTTTGAAGCTAAATTATGTTTATCACAAGAATATGAAGCTAAACCATATGTTACGCATGAATTTGAATCTAAATCATTTTTCTCCCATGGAATTGATGCTAAATCATGTGTTTCGCATGGATTTGAAGCTAAGCCTTCTACGTCGCATTGGTTTGTATCTAAATTATGTGTTTCCCCTGCATTTGAAGCTAAATAATGTTTATCACAATTATCGGAATCTAAACCATTTGTTTCGCAAGAATATGAAGCTAAACCATGTGTTTCGCATGAATTAGAAGCTGACTCATGTGTTTCACATAGATTTGAGGCTAACTCGTTTATTTCGCCTGCATTTGAAGCTATATCAATTATATCGCAAGTATTTGAAGCTAAAACATTTGTGTCGCATCGATTTGAAGCTAAACCCTCTACTTCGCATTGATTTGGAACTAAATCATGTGTTTCGCTTGGATTTGAAGCTAACTCGTTTGTTTCGCATGCATTTGAAGCTATATCATTTATATCGCAAATATATGAAGCTAAACCATTTGTTTCGCAAGAATATGAAGCTAAACCATGTGTTTCGCATGAATTTGAAGCTAAATCATGTGTTTCGCACAGATTTGAAGCTAACTCGTTTGTTTCGCCCTTATTTGAAGCAATATCATTTATATCGCAAGTCTGTGAAGCTAAATCATTTGTTTCGCATGGAGTTGAAGCTAAGGCTTCTACTTCGCATTGATTTGACACTAAATCATGTGTTTCGCTTGGATTTGAAGCTAACTCGTTTGTTTCGCCTGCATTTGATGCTGTATCAATTATCAATTATATCGCAAGTATTTGAAGCTAAATCATTTGTGTCGCATGGCTTAGAAGCTAAATCGTTTGTTTCGCCTGCATTGAAGCTATATCATTTATATCGCAAGTATATGAAGCTAAACCATTTGTTTCGGAAGAATATGAAACTAAACCATGTGTTTCGCCTGGATTTGAAGCTAACTCGTTTGTTTCGCCTGCGTTTGAGGCTATATCATTTATATCGCTAGTATGTGAAGCTAAATCATTTGTTCCGCATGGATATGAAGCTATGTCGACTACTTCGCATTGATTTGAAACTAAATCATGTGTTTCGCTTGGATTTGAAGCTAACTCGTTTGTTTCGCCTGCATTTGAAGCTATATCAATTATATCGCAAGTATTTGAAGCTAAATCATTTGTGTCGCATGGCTTTGAAGATAAGCCTTCTACTTTGCATTAATTTAAAGGTAAATCAGGTGTTTAGCTTGGATTTGAAGGCAACTCGTTTGTTTCGCCTGCTTTTGAAGCTAAATTATGTTTATCACAAGAATATGAAGCTAAACCATATGTTACGCATGAATTTGAATCTAAATCATTTTTCTCCCATGGAATTGATGCTAAATCATGTGTTTCGCATGGATTTGAAGCTAAGCCTTCTACGTCGCATTGGTTTGTATCTAAATTATGTGTTTCCCCTGCATTTGAAGCTAAATAATGTTTATCACAATTATCGGAATCTAAACCATTTGTTTCGCAAGAATATGAAGCTAAACCATGTGTTTCGCATGAATTAGAAGCTGACTCATGTGTTTCACATAGATTTGAGGCTAACTCGTTTATTTCGCCTGCATTTGAATCTATATCAATTATATCGCAACTATTTGAAGCTAAATCACTTGAGTCGCATGGATTTGAAACTACGCTTTCTACTTCACATTGATTTGAAACTAAATCATTTGTTTCGCGCGAATTTGAAGCTAATCCATGTGTTTCGCATGAATTTTAAACTAAATCATGTGTTTCGCATAGAACTGAAGCTAACTGGTGTGTTTCGCCTGCACATTGAAGCTATATCGCTTGAATCGCAAGTACTTGAAGTAAAATCATTTACTTCGCTGGATTTGAAGCTATCCTGTTTGTTTCGCCAGCAGTTGAATCTATATCACTTATATCGTAAGTGTTTGAAGCTAAATCATTTGTTCCGCATGGATTTGAAGCTAACTCGTTTGTTTCGCCTGCAGTTGAAGCTACATCATGTATATCACAAGTATTTGAAGCTAAACCATTTGATTCGCATGGATTTGAAGCTAAGCGTTCTACTTCGCTAAGTTTTGAAGCTAAATCATGTGTTTCGCTTGGATTTGATGTTACCTCATTTGTTTCGCATGCAGTTGAAGCGAAATCATGTATATCACAAGTATTTGAAGCTAAACCATTTGATTCGCATGGATTTGAAGGTAAGCCTTCTACTACGCATTGATTTGAATATAAATCATGCGTTTCGCATGGATTTGAAGCTAACTCGTTTGTTTCGCATGCATTTCAAACTGTTTCATTTATACCGCAAGTATTTGAAGGTAAAACATTTGTTTCGCATGGATTTGAAGTTAAACCTTCTACTTCGCTTTGATTTGCAGCCAAATCATGTGTTCCGCATTGATTTGAAGCTAAATCATGTGTTTCGCATGGATTTGAAGTTAACTCGTTTGTTTCGCATGCAGTCGCAGTTAAATCATGAATATCACAAGTATTTGAAGATAACCCATTTGTTTGGCAAGAATATGAAGCTAAACAATGTGTTTCGCATCGTTTTGAAGCTAAATCATGTGTTTCTCTTGGATTTGAAACTAACTCGTTTGTTTCGCCTGCATTTAAAGCTGTTTCATTGATACCGCAAGTATTTGAAGGTAAATCATTTGTTTCGCACGGATTTGAAGCTGTGTTCCGTTCTGTAGGACCTCCCGTACGCCGCTTTCGCGAAAGTTTATGGCGTGGACCAGCGAGGATCACAAAGAGACGGAAACCTTTTTTCCATCTGCAGAACATCGGTGCAGGGTCTTCCGTCTCTTTAATGACCGCGACGCATCGTAGGCACGAAAGGTCCGAAAAAACAACCCCGTCGTAAATTTGAGAATTTAACGGGTCTTGAGAAAGTTTAGTCCCAACCGTCGCGGGGACGATATCTCAGGCCCCAGGGGACCTCCCGACCACGCAACTACGCAACACCCCCCTCTCCTAGACAAGGCTCGTGTAGGACGATACGAGAGGGTGGTGACGAAAAGCTTAGAGGACACTGATTGGAAAATCGCAATCTTCGAGAAAAACCAATCAGTGCGTCCCGGCGTGGAGGTGGAGGTTCCTTCAGGGATCTCAAACGGGGGTGACCGATATAAAATAACGCGGCCAGTCGGGGCGCGGACAGAAAAACGCAGAAAAACATAGTCATCAACAAGCATTACCAGCTCTGTTACTTTAAGTGGGCACAGAGCATCGCGAACCACATTGTCAATTAGAATCGGGAATTTACAACCCCCGTAGACCGAACAACGGTCGCAGTGTCGGTGCGCGAAAAACATTGGTCCTTCGAGCCGGATGTGAGCGTTCCTACAACAAACACATCAAACACATCATCCCGGTTGAATCAGTGCCACCACAACGGACGTCCACCCGAGCATCTCTTTTCAAGACGACAGGACTTCGTGACATCACCGGAGTTCAACCTTCCTGGCGTCCTCACTCCGTAAAGGTAGGCTTGTTTAGAGTATCACTGATTCCCGTGTCGCGCTCCCATTACCATCATGTCCATTCAGAAGCCCGACGGTACTCAATCCAGCACTCTACGACGCAGACGCAATCAAATAATCAAACAACTCGCGGAGATCACTAAATTCCTTGACAATAGCGAACAAACCGGTAATCTAGAAAAACACGTCCTCGACTTTTATACAAACTCAGTAGAGAAGGCATGGAAGGATTACGAGTTCCTTCTAGAAGACCTCGAAGATCCTGAATCCGAAGACGACCGCAAGTTTGAAATTCAAGCAAAATATTTTGCAACACATGGCAGAGCAAAACGAATGCGTGAAGCAATTCAACCGCAAGATGTTCCACGTGACCAAGTCACTAATTCACCTGCTCCTACCATATCGGGTCCGATGGCGATAAAGTTACCTGAAATGCGGCTACCCACGTTCGATGGTTCTATTGAAAGGTGGGCGTCATTTTACGATCTGTTCACTTCAATGATTGATCGCAATGAGAGTCTTTCTCCGGTTCAGAAATTACAATACCTGCGTTCGACCCTTACCGGCAAAGCCGCGGCATGCATTCAATCTCACAACACCACAGATGCTAATTATCTTGACGCGATCGCGATATTGAAAGAGAAATTTGACTGCCCGCGACTAGTCTTACTGCGACATTGCAACGCTATTCAGGAGATTCCGAAACTAGCGAAAGACACACCGCAAGCACTGGGAGATTTATTAGACTGTTTGAAGCAACATCTGCGGGCGTTGCAGAATCTCGGAGAACCCGTGACATCCTGGAACACTCTCCTAATTTCAATTGTTCTCGCGAAACTGAATCCCGATACCATCTGGCAATGGGAACTTACACTACCCGATAAAAAAATGCCTTCGTACGAGCATCTGATCGAGTTCCTCCAGAAACGAGCAAATTGCTCACCTGCAGCTTTTGACAGGGTTGCATCCGCGCCCGGGATACATGTTTCGACCGGACGCCAAACATTGTCATCAGAGAACTCACGAATACCTAACCGGGGATTTCCGCGCGTTCAAACTTACGTCACCACAAACACATTCCAATGCTCAATCTGTGAAGGGAGCCACAGAATCGGGAACTGCGAAGCGTTTAATGTATTGTCCGTCAATGAGCGAATGAAGGCCGTTGCTGAGGCCGCACTATGTCAAAACTGCCTGGGTAACGGACACACGTCCAGTGTATGTCGATCGAAGTTTCATTGCCGAATATGCCAACAACGACACCACACTCTCCTACACCGACAAGAACATTCAACACGTGAACGAACTGTCACTCCACCAAGCTCAACACACGATCCGCCCATCCCCACATCACTTCAAGACAAGGCAGCAACCGACGAGAAACCAAGGCCCACATGACTACCATCGCAGAAAATCCCAAGACCCATCCAGACACACACCTTCATAATAAATTCCGACACCAACGAATTATTAGTCACAGCTCAGATTAATGTCGCCGATGTCGATCAGAACATAATACCATGCCGTGCCTTAGTTGACACTTGCTCTACCACCAATTTTATGACAGAAGATCTAGCCAAGAGGCTCCGTTTGCCGCAAGATCGATGCACCATCTCTGTGGGCGCTCTCAATGCGCTGTCGACCATATCTAACCATACCATTAGGGCAAACATTCAATCTAAGGTCAGCAATTATCATCGAACCCTTACATTTTTGATCGTACCAAACATCGCTCCATTAGTACCAGACCAGACAGTCGACCGCACAATGCTCAGAATCCCTCGCAACATCGAGCTCGCCGACTCAACGTTCCATCGACCAGCACCAATCGACATATTACTGGGGGCTGGAACAGCGCTATCGATATTATGCGTAGGGCAAATTGATCTTTCTCAACCAGACGGCCCAGATCTTCTCCTCCAAAAGACAATGCTTGGATGGGTCATCGGAGGCAGTGTGCCAACAGCACAACCAAGGCAGAAGGTCACATGCCATACAACAACGGCACTACAACGCGAGCTAGCACGTTTCTGGGAAATCGAAGAAGGTCCGCAATCTCAGCATCTATCCAAATCAGAATCGACGTGCGAACAACATTTTCAGAATACCGTTACAAGAAACACAGAAGGTAGATATGTTGTCGCACTTCCATTTAACGAAAACAAGGACAAGCTGGGTGAATCCAAGACGCAAGCACTGAAGCGTCTCATCTCATTAGAACGGAAATTCAAACGCGATCCAGACTTCAAACAGCAGTACCAATCAATCATTCAAGAATATCTCGATCTTGGCCACATGTCCGAAGTGCAGATATCTCACCAAGGATACTATCTTCCACATCACGGGGTCATCAAAATGTCGAGCGATACAACTAAATTACGCGTAGTCTTCGAAGGGTCTGCAATCACAAGCACTGGATTTTCACTTAACGACACCTTACACATTGGAGCCAAAATACAGGACGATCTGTTCTACATTTTGCTCCGATTTCGCATCCATCAGTATGTTATTACTGGCGACATCGAGAAGATGTATAGGCAATTTCTCGTGCGCCCAGAAGACAGAAGGTACCAGAGAATCCTCTGGCGTGACACCGACAATTGCGTAAAAACTTATGAACTAAATACGGTTACATTCGGCCTATCAGCCGCCCCATATCTGGCTATCAGATGCCTCCAACAAGTGGCACAAGACGAAGGTCACCGCTTTCCTTCCGCCGCGAAAATCTTGCAGCAGGATTTCTATGTGGATGATGCACTCACCGGCGCGTCCACGATCCAAGAGGCCCTCGCGTCACGAAACGAACTTATACAACTCCTTCGCTTATCCGGTCTAAATATCAGGAAATGGGCTTCCAATAACCAAGAATTGTTAATCGGGTTGTCCGATCAAAATATCAACCAGAAACTTCACCTCGGTGAATCTTCAACAATCAAAACGCTCGGGATCGTTTGGTATTCAGTCGAGGACTCCATTACATACACAGTCAAGCCTCTCACACATGCATCTCGAGTCACCAAACGATTGATCAGTTCTGAAATAGCAAAGGTTTATGACCCGTTGGGTCTCCTAGGCCCAGTCATCATCGTGGCAAAAATCCTCCTCCAGAAAATATGGACTTTGAAAGTTGATTGGGACGAATCGCTACCCATGAGCTTACACACGGAATGGACACGATACTACACGCAACTACCATTGCTCAACAATGTGACATTTAATCGAAAAACCGTAATCACTGCGGCTTCAACCATCCAGTTACATGGATTCTGCGACGCCAGCGAGAAGGCGTACGGAGCCTGTGTATACCTCCGTTCTACAGATGCAGAGGGTCAAACGCAGGTGGAACTCCTAGCAGCCAAATCGAAGGTTGCACCATTAAAGAGTCAATCTATCCCGCGACTCGAATTGTGTGGAGCCTTATTACTATCATCGCTCATTAATACTATTCATAAAGCATTACACATACACATCGACCGCACGATTTTATGGACAGATTCAACAATAGTTTTGCATTGGCTTAATTCGTCACCTCATACATTAAAAACATTCGTCGCCAACCGGGTGTCCGAGATCCAATCCAAAACAAAGATTGAAGAATGGCGCCACGTTAGCTCAGCTGATAACCCAGCAGATCTCATTTCTCGAGGACAATCAATAGAGGAGTTCCTTCGACCATCCATCTGGTGCAATGGCCCAACTTGGCTTCACCAGGATGAGTCATACTGGCCAAATGGGAAATTAGTACCTGTTCTCCATGACTCGGAGCAACGGGTGGCTGTCTGCTTAGCTATGACCACCATCGACGCAAGTTTACTCGAACGGTTCTCGTCGTGGAGCAGGCATTTGCAGGTCGTTGCATGGTGCCTACGGTGGAAGCCAGGACGGATGACGAAGGGTACTCTACAGGCAACCGAGCTAGCTCGAGCAAGGACAACCGTTATAAAATTATTGCAACGGTCTTACTTCGCAGACGAATTCCATCTCATACGACAGCATCGGCATCATAAGATCACCGGAAAATTAGCGAGACTACATCCATTCATTGACCAAGACGGGATACTACGAGTCGGAGGTAGACTGAGAAATTCAACGTTGACATTCACGCAAAAACACCCTATTATCCTACCAAAGTCGCACACAACCAACCTCATCATCCAGAACGAACACATAATTCACATGCACGCCGGTACTCAAGCTACATTATATGCAACAAGAAGAGCGTACTGGCCCATAGACGGGCGAAGTCAAGTTTGGAAAACAATTCGGAGTTGCGTCCGCTGTTGTCGAGCCAATCCACCTCATGCCAATTACGTAATGGGTGATTTACCAAATGCCAGAGTCACAGAATCTCGTCCGTTTACAAATGTAGGAGTGGACTACTGTGGGCCTTTTTTCGTGAAAGAACGAACATACAGGAATCAGCGTCGTATAAATGTATACGTAGCCGTTTTTGTATGCCTCGCGGTAAAGGCCGTCCACCTCGAGCTTGTCGGCGACTTGACCAGTGAAGCCTTTGTTGCAGCTTTGGGACGATTCATAGCAAGACCAGGTTTTTGCAAAAATCTATACTCCGACAACGGTTCCAATTTCATCGGAGCTAATAACGAATTCAAAGAACTTCGAGAATTGTTGCGCTCCGACAATCATTACAACAACGTAGCTTCGTTCCTCGCAGATCGCTCAATTAATTGGCATTTCATTCCACCTCAAGCTCCGCATTTCGGCGGCCTCTGGGAAGCAGCAGTAAAGTCATTTAAGAAACATTTGAAACGCGTTATGGGTGCTGAATTGTTTACCTTCGAAAACTTGAATACCTTAATTATCAACATTGAAGCTATTCTCAATTCCCGTCCTCTGACTCCAATCTCATCCGAACCAAACGATCTTCTTGTTCTTACCCCCGGTCATTTCCTTATCGGTGATGCTCTCACAAGTTTACGCGAACACGAGTTAACAGATGTTCCATCCAATCGGCTATCCGGGTGGCAACGCATTCAACAGCTAAAACAGCATTTTTGGAAGTGTTGGCATCTAGAATATTTGAACGAGCTGACCAGTCGTAGTAAATGGTTCAAGGGGGATCACCAGATCACTGAGAACTCTATAGCCCTCCTCAGGGAAGATCACGTGCCGTCCATGCAATGGCCGTTGGGGCGAGTCATCAAGGTCCATCCAGGCTCCGACGGCATAATTCGCACAGTTACAGTAAAGACTGCTACCAATGTGTTCGATCGGAGCATAAAAAAACTCGTCCCATTGCCAATCCAACCAGATGACGACAACCAAGGACGCAGCAGATCTTCGACAGAAGATGACCAGCCCGGGAATGTTACATTTAGTAATTCATAGATATAAGGCTCTCAGATACACGTACGCCTACGCGAAACATTACATTCATACACGTTACACATCATATATTAGTCATCCACATTGGTCACCACACATCGATTAGACTTTCCTCATTTCACTTTGATCGGTTCCCTCTCAAGGCGGGGAGGATGTTCCGTTCTGTAGGACCTCCCGTAGGCCGCTTTCGCGAAAGTTTATGGCGTGGACCAGCGAGGATCACAAAGAGACGGAAACCTTTCTTCCATCTGCAGATCATTGGAGCAGGGTCTTCTGTCTCTTTAATGACCGCGACGCGTCGTAGGCACGAAAGGTCCGAAAAAAACAACCCCGTCGTAAATTTGAGAATTTAACGGGTCTTGAGAAAGTTTAGTCCCAACCGTCGCGGGGACGATATCTCAGGCCCCAGGGGACCTCCCGACCACGCAACTACGCAACACCCCCCTCTCCTAGACAAGGCTCGTGTAGGACGATACGAGAGGGTGGTGACGAAAAGCTTAGAGGACACTGATTGGAAAATCGCAATCTTCGAGAAAAACCAATCAGTGCGTCCCGGCGTGGAGGTGGAGGTTCCTTCAGGGATCTCAAACGGGGGTGACCGATATAAAATAACGCGACCAGTCGGGGCGCGGACAGAAAAACGCAGAAAAACATAGTCATCAACAATCATTACCAGCTCTGTTACTTTAAGTGGGCACAGAGCATCGCGAACCACATTGTCAATTAGAATCGGGAATTTACAACCCCCGTAGACCGAACAACGGTCGCGGTGTCGGTGCGCGAAAAACAAGCTGAACCTTCTACTTCGCTTTGATTTGAAGGTAAGTCATGTGTTCCGCATTGATTTGAAGCTAAATCATGTGTTTCGCATGGATTTGAAGTTAACTCGTTTGTTTCGCATGCAGTCGAAGTTAAATCATGAATATCACAAGTATGTGAAGACAACCCATTTGTTTCGCAAGAATATGAAGCTAAACAATGTGTTTCGCATCGTTTTGAAGCTTAATCATGTGTTTCTCTTGGATTTGAAACTAACTCGTTTGTTTGGCATGCAGTTGATGCTAAATCAATTATATCACTAGCATTTGAATTTAAACCATTTCTTTCGCAAGAATATGAAGCTAAAACATGTGTTTCGCATTGATTTGAAGCTAAATCATGTGTTTCGCATGGATTTGAAGTTAACTCGTTTGTTTCGCCTGCATTTGAAGTTACTTCATTTATACAGCAAGCATTTGAAGCTAAATCATTTGTTTCGCATGGATTTGAAGCTAAGCCTTCTACTTCGCATTGATTTGAAACTAAATCATGTGTTTCGCTTAGATTTGAAGCTAAATCGTTTGTTTCGCCTCCATTTGAACCTACATCAATTATATCGCAAGTATTTGAAGCTATATCAATTGTGTCGCATGACTTTGAAGCTAAGCCTTCTACTTCGCATTGATTTGTAGCTAAATCATTTGTTTCCCTTGGATTTGAAGCTAACTCGATTGTTTCGCATGCAGTTGAAGCTAAATCATGTTTATCAGAAGTATCTGAAGCTGAACCACTTGTTTCGCAAGTATATGAAGCTAAACCATGTGTTTCACATTGATTTGAAGCTAAATCATGTGTTCCGCATGGATTTGAAGCTAACTCGTTTGTTTTGCCTGCATTTGAAGTTATATCATTTATATCGCAAGTATTTGAAGCTAAATCATTTGTTTCGCATGAATTTTAAGCCAAATCATGTGTTTCGCATGGAATTTAATCTACCTGGTTTGTTTCGCTTCCAGTTGAATCTATATCACTTATATCGCAACTATTTGAAACTAAATCATGTGTTACGCATGGATTTGAAGCTAAGCCTTCTACTTCACATTGATTTGAAACTAAATCATATGTTTCCCTTGGATTTGAAGCTAATTCGTTTGTATCGCCTGCATTTGAAGCTTTATCAATTATATCGCAAAATATTTAAAGCTAAATCAATTGTGTCGCATGGATTTGAAGCTAAGCCTTCTACTTCGCATTGATTTGAAGCTAAATCAAGTGTTTCGGTTAGATTTGAAGCTAACTCGTTTGTTTCGCATGCAGTTGAATCTAAATCATGTATATTACAAGTATGTGAAGCTAAACCATTTGATTCGCACGGATTTGATGCTAAACCACGTGTTTTCAATGAATTTGAACCTTAATCGTGTCTTTCGCATGTATTTGGAGCTTAATCATGTCTTCTGAATGGATTTGAAGCTAAGTCGTTTGTGTCGCCTGCATTTGTAGCTATTTCATTTATGTGGCAAGTATTTGAAGCTAAATCATTTGTTTCGCATGGATTTGAAGCTAAACTTTCTGCATCGCATTGATTTGAAACTGAATCAAGTTTTTCTCTTGGATTTGAAGAAAACGCACTGGTTTCGCATGTAGTTGAAGCTAAATCATGTATATCACAAATGTTTGTAGCTAAACCATTTGTTTCGCATGGATTTGAAGCCAAGCCTTCTACTTCGCATTGATTTGAAACTAAATCATGTGTTTCGCTTGGATTTGAAGCTATCTCGTTTGTTTCGCATGCAGTTGAATCTAAATCACTTATATCACAAGTATTTGAAGCTAAACCATCTGATTCGCACGGATTTGATGCTAAACCACGTGTTTCCCATGAATTTGAACCTAAATCATGTGTTTCGCATAGATTTGAAGCTTACTCCTTTGTTCCGCCTGCATTTGAAGCTATATCATGTATATGACAAGTATTTGATTCTAAATAATTCGTTTCGCATGGATTTGAATCCAAGCCTTCTACTTCGCATTGATTTGAAGCTAAATCATGTGTTTCGCTTGGATTTGAAGCTAACTCGTTTGTTTCGCATGCATTTCAAGCTATATCATTTTTATCGCAAGTATTTGAAGCTAAACCATTTGATTCGCTTGGATTTGAAGCTAACTCGTTTGTTTCGCATGCAGTTGAAGCTAAATCATGTATATCACAAGTATTTGATGCTAAAATATTTGTTCCGCATGCATTTGAAGCTAAGCCTTCTATTTCGCATTGATTAGAAGCTAAATCATGTGTTTCGCATGGACTTGAAGCTAACTCGTTTGCTTCTCCTGCATTTGAAGCTGTATCACTTATATCGCATGAATTGGAAGCTAAATCATTTGTTTCGCATGGATTTGAAGCCAAACCTTCTGCATCGCATTGATTTGAAACTGAATCAAGTTTTTCTCTTGGATTTGAAGAAAACGCACTGGTTTCGCATGTAGTTGAAGCTAAATCATGTATATCACAAATGTTTGTAGCTAAACCATTTGTTTCGCATGGATTTGAAGCCAAGCCTTCTACTTCGCATTGATTTGAAACTAAATCATGTGTTTCGCTTGGATTTGAAGCTATCTCGTTTGTTTCGCATGCAGTTGAATCTAAATCACTTATATCACAAGTATTTGAAGCTAAACCATCTGATTCGCACGGATTTGATGCTAAACCACGTGTTTCCCATGAATTTGAACCTAAATCATGTGTTTCGCATAGATTTGAAGCTTACTCCTTTGTTCCGCCTGCATTTGAAGCTATATCATGTATATGACAAGTATTTGATTCTAAATAATTCGTTTCGCATGGATTTGAATCCAAGCCTTCTACTTCGCATTGATTTGAAGCTAAATCATGTGTTTCGCTTGGATTTGAAGCTAACTCGTTTGTTTCGCATGCATTTCAAGCTATATCATTTTTATCGCAAGTATTTGAAGCTAAACCATTTGATTCGCTTGGATTTGAAGCTAACTCGTTTGTTTCGCATGCAGTTGAAGCTAAATCATGTATATCACAAGTATTTGATGCTAAAATATTTGTTCCGCATGCATTTGAAGCTAAGCCTTCTATTTCGCATTGATTAGAAGCTAAATCATGTGTTTCGCATGGACTTGAAGCTAACTCGTTTGCTTCTCCTGCATTTGAAGCTGTATCACTTATATCGCATGAATTGGAAGCTAAATCATTTGTTTCGCATGGATTTGAAGCCAAACCTTCTGCATCGCATTGATTTGAAACTGAATTAAGTTTTTCTCTTGGATTTGATGAAAACTCACTGGTTTCGCATGTAGTTGAAGCTAAATCATGTATATCACAAATGTTTGTAGCTAAACCATTTGCTTCGCATGGATTTGAAGCCGAGCCTTCTACTTCGCATTGATTTGAAACTAAATAATGTATTTCGCTTGGATTTGAAGCTATCTCGTTTGTTTCGCATGCAGTTGAATCTAAATCACTTATATCACAAGTATTTGAAGCTAAACCATCTGATTCGCACGGATTTGATGCTAAACCACGTGTTTCCCATGAATTTGAACCTAAATCATGTGTTTCGCATGCAGTTGAAGCTAAATCATGTTCTTCGCATGGATTTGAAGCTTACTCCTTTGTTCCGCCTGCATTTAAAGCTATATCATGTATATGACAAGCATTTGAATCTAAATAAATCGTTTCGCATGGATTTGAATCCAAGCCTTCTACTTCGCATTGATTTGAAGCTAAATCATGTGTTTCGCTTGGATTTGAAGCTAACTCGTTTGTTTCGCATGCAGTTGAAGCTATATCAGTTATATCGCAAGTATCTGAAGCTAAATCATTTGTGTCGCATGGATTTGATGCTAAACCTTCTACATAGCATTGATTTGCAGCAAAATCATATGTTTCGCATGGATTTGAAGCTATACCTTCTATATCGCATTCATTTGAAATTAGTCATGTTTTTTGCATGGATTTGTAGCTAACTCGTTTGTTTCGCCTGCAGATGAAGCTATATCACTTATATCGCAAGTATCTGTAGCTAAATCATTTGTGTCGCATGGATTTGATGCTAAACCTTCTACATAGCACTGATTTGAAGCTTAATCATGTGTTTTGCATGGATTTTAAGCTAACTGGTTTGTTTTGCCTGCATTTGAAGCTATATCACTTATATCGCAAGTATCTGAAGCTAAATCATTTGTGTCGCATGGATTTGATGCTAAACCTTCTACATAGCATTGATTTGAAGCTGACTCATCGATATCGCATGAATTGGAAGCTAACACGTTTGTTTCACATGCAGTTGAACCTAAATCATGTATATCACAAGTATTTGTAGCTGAACCATTTGATTCGCATGAATATTAAGCTGAACCATGTGCTTCGCATGAGTTTGAAGCTAAACCACGTGTTTCGCACGGATTTGAAGCTAACTCGTTTGTTTCGCTTGCAGTTGTAGCTAAATAATGTATATCACAAGTATTTGTAACAAAACCTTTTGTTTCGCACGGATCTGTAGCTAACTCGTTTGTTTTGTGTGCATTTCAAGCTAACTCACTTATACCGCAGGTATTTGAAGCTAAATCATGTGTTTCCCTTGGATTTGAAGCTAACTAGTTTATATTGAATGCAGTTGAAGCTAAATCATGTTTATCACAAGTATCTGATGCTAAACCATTTGTTTCGCAAGAATATGAAGCTAAACCATGTGTTTCGCTTGGATTTGAAGCTAACTCGTTTGTTTCGCCTGCATTTGATGCTATATCAATTATATCGCAAGTATTTGAAGCTAAATCATTTGTGTCGCATAGCTTTGAAGCTAATTCGTTTGTTTCGCATGCATTTGGAGCTAAATCGTGTTTATCACAAGTATCTGAATCTGAACCATTTGTTTCGCAAGAATTTGAAGCTAAACCATTTGTTTCGCATTGATTTTAAGCTAAGCCTTCAACATCGCATTGATTTGAAGCTAAATTATTTGGTTCCCTTGGATTTGAAGCGAACGCGATTGTTTCGCATGCAGTTGAAACTAAATCATGTTTATCATAAATATCTGAAGCTAAACCATCTGTTTCGCAAGATTATGAAGCTAAACCATGTGTTTCTCATGGATTTGAAGCTAAATCATGTTTCTCGCGTGGATTTGAAGCCAACTCGTTTGCTTCGCCTGCACTTGAAGCTATATCATTTATATCGCAAGAATGTGAAGCTAAATCATTTGCTTCGCATGGATTTGAAGCGAAGCCTTCTACTTCGCATTGATTTGAATCTAAATCATGTGTTTCGCTTGCATTTTAAGCTAACTCGTTCGTTTTTCCTTCATTTGAAGCTATATCATTAAATCGCTAGTATGTGAAGCTAAATCATTTGTGTCGCATGTATTTGAAGCTACGTCTCCTACTTCGCATTGATTTGAATCTAGATCATGTGTTTCGCATACATTTGAAGCTAACTCGTTTGTTTCGCATGCAGTTGAAGGTAAATCATGTTTATCATAAATATCTGAAGCTAAACCATCTGTTTGTCAAGATTATGAAGCTAAACCATGTGTTTCTCATGGACTTGAAGCTAAATCATGTGTTTCGCATGGATTTGAAGCAAACTCGTTTGTTTCGCTTGCAGTTGTAGCTAAATAATGTATATCACAAGTATTTGTAACAAAACCATTTGTTTCGCACGGATCTGTAGCTAACTCGTTTGTTTTGTGTGCATTTCAAGCTAACTCACTTATACCGCAGGTATTTGAAGCTAAATCATGTGTTTCCCTTGGATTTGAAGCTAACTAGTTTATATTGAATGCAGTTGAAGCTAAATCATGTTTATCACAAGCATCTGATGCTAAACCATTTGTTTCGCAAGAATATGAAGCTAAACCATGTGTTTCGCTTGGATTTGAAGCTAATTCATGTGTTTCGCACAGATTTGAAGCTAACTCGTTTATTTCGCCTGCAATTGAAGCTATATCAGTTATATCGCAAGTATTTGAAGCTAAATCATTTGCGTCGCATGGCTTTGAGGATAAGCCTCCTACTTCGCATTGATTTGAAACTAAACCATGTGTTTCGCTTGGATTTGAAGCTAACTCGTTTGTTTCGCCTGAATTTGAAGCTATATCATTTATATCGCAAGTATATGAAGCTAAATCATTTGTGTTGCATGGCTTTGAAGCTATCTCGTTTGTTTCGCCTGCATTGAAGCTATATCACTTCTATCGCAAGTATTTGAAGCTGAATCATTTGTGTCGCATGGCTTTGAGGATAAGCCTTCTACTTCGCATTAATTTGAAGGTAAATCATGTGTTTCGCTTTGATTTGAAGCTAAGCCTACTACTTCGCATTGATTTGGAACTAAATCATGTGTTTCGCTTGGATTTGAAGCTAACTCGTTTGTTTCGCATGCATTTGAAGCTATATCAATTGTATCGCAAGTATTTGAAGCTAAATCATTTGTGTCGCATGGCTTTGTGGATAAGCCTTCTACTTCGCATTAATTTGAAGGTAAATCACGTGCTTCGCTTGGATTTGAAGCTAACTCGTTTGTTTCGCCTGCATTTGAAGCTATATCATTTATATCGCAAGTATGTGAAACTAAATCATTTGTTTCGCATGGATTTGAAGCTAAGCCTTCTGCTTCGCATTGATTTGAAACTAACTCATGTGTTTCGCATGGATTTGAAGCTAAGCCTTCTACTTCACATTGATTTGAAACTAAATCATGTGGTTCGCATGGATTTGAAGCTAAATCATGTGTTTCGCACAGATTTGAAGCTAACTCGTTTATTTCGCCTGCATTTGAATCTATATCAGTTATATCGCAAGTATTTGAAGCTAAATCATTTGTGTCGCATGGCTTTGAGGATAAGCCTCCTACTTCGCATTGATTTGAAACTAGACCATGTGTTTCGCTTGGATTTGAAGCTAACTCGTTTGTTTCGCCTGCATTTGAAGCTATATCATTTATATCGCAAGTATATGAAGCTAAATCATTTGTGTTGCATGGCTTTGAAGCTAACTCGTTTGTTTCGCCTGCATTGAAGCTATATCACTTCTATCGCAAGTATTTGAAGCTAAATCATTTGTGTCGCATGGATTTGAAGCTAAGCCTTCTACTTCGCATTGATTTGAAACTAAATCATCTGTTTTGCTTGGATTTGAATCTAACTCGTTTGTTTCGCTTGCATTTGAAGCTAAATCAATTATATCGCAAGTATTTGAAGCTGAATCATTTGTGTCGCATGGCTTTGAGGATAAGCCTTCTACTTCGCATTAATTTGAAGGTAAATCATGTGTTTCGCTTGGATTTGAAGCTAAGCCTTCTACTTCGCATTGATTTGGAACTAAATCATGTGTTTCGCTTGGATTTGAAGCTAACTCGTTTGTTTCGCATGTATTTGAAGCTATATCAATTGAATCGCAAGTATTTGAAGCTAAACAATTTGTGTCGCATGGCTTTGAAGCTAACTCGTTTGTTTCGCCTGCATTTGAAGCTATATCATTTATATCGCAAGTATATGAAGCTAAATCATTTGTGTTGCATGGCTTTGAAGCTATCTCGTTTGTTTCGCCTGCATTGAAGCTATATCACTTCTATCGCAAGTATTTGAAGCTGAATCATTTGTGTCGCATGGCTTTGAGGATAAGCCTTCTACTTCGCATTAATTTGAAGGTAAATCATGTGTTTCGCTTTGATTTGAAGCTAAGCCTACTACTTCGCATTGATTTGGAACTAAATCATGTGTTTCGCTTGGATTTGAAGCTAACTCGTTTGTTTCGCATGCATTTGAAGCTATATCAATTGAATCGCAAGTATTTGAAGCTAAACAATTTGTGTCGCATGGCTTTGAAGCTAACTCGTTTGTTTCGCCTGCATTTGAAGCTATATCATTTATATCGCAAGTATATGAAGCTAAATCATTTGTGTTGCATGGCTTTGAAGCAAACTCGTTTGTTTCGCCTGCATTGAAGCTATATCACTTCTATCGCAAGTATTTGAAGCTAAATCATTTGTGTCGCATGGATTTGAAGCTAAGCCTTCTGCTTCGCATTGATTTGAAACTAAATCATGTGTTTCGCATGGATTTGAAGCTAAGCCTTCTACTTCACATTGATTTGAAACTAAATCATGTGTTTCGCATGGATTTGAAGCTAAGCCTTCTACTTCACATTGATTTGAAACTAAATCATGTGGTTCGCATGGATTTGAAGCTAAATCATGTGTTTCGCACAGATTTGAAGCTAACTCGTTTATTTCGCCTGCATTTGAAGCTATATCAGTTATATCGCAAGTATTTGAAGCTAAATCATTTGCGTCGCATGGTTTTGAGGATAAGCCTCCTACTTCGCATTGATTTGAAACTAAACCATGTGTTTCGCTTGGATTTGAAGCTAACTCGTTTGTTTCGCCTACATTTGAAGCTATATCATTTATATCGCAAGTATATGAAGCTAAATCATTTGTGTTGCATGGCTTTGAAGCTAACTCGTTTGTTTCGCCTGCATTGAAGCTATATCACTTCTATCGCAAGTATTTGAAGCTAAATCATTTGTGTCGCATGGATTTGAAGCTAAGCCTTCTACTTCGCATTGATTTGAAACTAAATCATCTGTTTTGCTTGGATTTGAATCTAACTCGTTTGTTTCGCATGCATTTGAAGCTATATCAATTGTATCGCAAGTATTTGAAGCTAAATCATTTGTGTCGCATGGCTTTGTGGATAAGCCTTCTACTTCGCATTAATTTGAAGGTAAATCACGTGCTTCGCTTGGATTTGAAGCTAACTCGTTTGTTTCGCCTGCATTTGAAGCTATATCATTTATATCGCAAGTATGTGAAACTAAATCATTTGTTTCGCATGGATTTGAAGCTAAGCCTTCTGCTTCGCATTGATTTGAAACTAAATCATGTGTTTCGCATGGATTTGAAGCTAAGCCTTCTACTTCACATTGATTTGAAACTAAATCATGTGGTTCGCATGGATTTGAAGCTAAATCATGTGTTTCGCACAGATTTGAAGCTAACTCGTTTATTTCGCCTGCATTTGAAGCTATATCAGTTATATCGCAAGTATTTGAAGCTAAATCATTTGCGTCGCATGGCATTGAGGATAAGCCTCCTACTTCGCATTGATTTGAAACTAAACCATGTGTTTCGCTTGGATTTGAAGCTAACTCGTTTGTTTCGCCTGCATTTGAAGCTATATCATTTATATCGCAAGTATATGAAGCTAAATCATTTGTGTTGCATGGCTTTGAAGCTAAGCCTTCTGCTTCGCAATGAATTGAAACTAAATCATGTGTTTCGCATGGATTTGAAGCTAATCCTTCTACTTCACATTGATTTGAAACTAAATCATGTGGTTCGCATGGATTTGAAGCTAATTCATGTGTTTCGCACAGATTTGAAGCTAACTCGTTTATTTCGCCTGCAATTGAAGCTATATCAGTTATATCGCAAGTATTTGAAGCTGAATCATTTGCGTCGCATGGCTTTGAGGATAAGCCTCCTACTTCGCATTGATTTGAAACTAAACCATGTGTTTCGCTTGGATTTGAAGCTAACTCGTTTGTTTCGCCTGAATTTGAAGCTATATCATTTATATCGCAAGTATATGAAGCTAAATCATTTGTGTTGCATGGCTTTGAAGCTAACTCGTTTGTTTCGCCTGCATTGAAGCTATATCACTTCTATCGCAAGTATTTGAAGCTAAATCATTTGTGTCGCATGGATTTGAAGCTAAGCCTTCTACTTCGCATTGATTTGAAACTAAATCATCTGTTTTGCTTGGATTTGAATCTAACTCGTTTGTTTGGGATGCATTTGAAGCTATATCAATTGTATCGCAAGTATTTGAAGCTAAATCATTTGTGTCGCATGGCTTTGAGGATAAGCCTTCTACTTCGCATTAATTTGAAGGTAAATCACGTGCTTCGCTTGGATTTGAAGCTAACTCGTTTGTTTCGCCTGCATTTGAAGCTATATCATTTATATCGCAAGTATGTGAAACTAAATCATTTGTTTCGCATGGATTTGAAGCTAAGCCTTCTGCTTCGCATTGATTTGAAACTAAATCATGTGTTTCGCATGGATTTGAAGCTAAGCCTCCTACTTCGCATTGATTTGAAACTAAACCATGTGTTTCGCTTGGATTTGAAGCTAACTCGTTTGTTTCGCCTGCATTTGAAGCTATATCATTTATATCGCAAGTATATGAAGCTAAATCATTTGTGTTGCATGGCTTTGAAGCTAAGCCTTCTACTTCGCATTGATTTGGAACTAAATCATGTGTTTCGCTTAGATTTGAAGCTAACTCGTTTGTTTCGCATGCATTTGAAGCTATATCAATTGTATCGCAAGTATTTGAAGCTAAATCATTTCTGTCGCATGGCTTTGTGGATAAGCCTTCTACTTCGCATTAATTTGAAGGTAAATCACGTGCTTCGCTTGTATTTGAAGCTAACTCGTTTGTTTCGCCTGCATTTGAAGCTATATCATTTATATCGCAAGTATGTGAAACTAAATCATTTGTTTCGCATGGATTTGAAGCTAAGCCTTCTGCTTCGCATTGATTTGAAACTAAATCATGTGTTTCGCTTAGATTTGAAGCTAACTCGTTTGTTTCGCCTGCATTTGAAGCTATATCATTTAAATCGCAAGTATATGAAGCTAAATCATTTGTGTTGCATGGCTTTGAAGCTAACTCGTTTGTTTCGCCTGCATTGAAGCTATATCACTTCTATCGCAAGTATTTGAAGCTAAATCATTTGTGTCGCATGGATTAGAAGCTAAGCCTTCTACTTCGCATTGATTTGGAACTAAATCATGTGTTTCGCTTGGATTTGAAGCTAACTCGTTTGTTTCGCATGCATTTGAAGCTATATCAATTGTATCGCAAGTATTTGAAGCTAAATCATTTGTGTCGCATGGCTTTGTGGATAAGCCTTCTACTTCGCATTAATTTGAAGGTAAATCATGTGCTTCGCTTGGATTTGAAGCTAACTCGTTTGTTTCGCCTGCATTTGAAGCTATATCATTTATATCGCAAGTATGTGAAACTAAATCATTTGTTTCGCATGGATTTGAAGCTAAGCCTTCTGCTTCGCATTGATTTGAAACTAAATCATGTGTTTCGCATGGATTTGAAGCTAAGCCTTCTACTTCACATTGATTTGAAACTAAATCATGTGGTTCGCATGGATTTGAAGCTAAATCATGTGTTTCGCACAGATTTGAAGCTAACTCGTTTATTTCGTCTGCATTTGAAGCTATATCAGTTATATCGCAAGTATTTGAAGCTAAATCATTTGCGTCGCATGGCTTTGAGGATAAGCCTCCTACTTCGCATTGATTTGAAACTAAACCATGTGTTTCGCTTGGATTTGAAGCTAACTCGTTTGTTTCGCTTGCATTTGAAGCTTAATCAATTATATCGCAAGTATTTGAAGCTGAATCATTTGTGTCGCATGGCTTTGAGGATAAGCCTTCTACTTCGCATTAATTTGAAGGTAAATCATGTGTTTCGCTTGGATTTGAAGCTAAGCCTACTACTTCGCATTGATTTGGAACTAAATCATGTGTTTCGCTTGGATTTGAAGCTAACTCGTTTGTTTCGCATGCATTTGAAGCTATATCAATTGTATCGCAAGTATTTGAAGCTAAATCATTTGTGTCGCATGGCTTTGTGGATAAGCCTTCTACTTCGCATTAATTTGAAGGTAAATCACGTGCTTCGCTTGGATTTGAAGCTAACTCGTTTGTTTCGCCTGCATTTGAAGCTATATCATTTATATCGCAAGTATGTGAAACTAAATCATTTGTTTCGCATGGATTTGAAGCTAAGCCTTCTGCTTCGCATTGATTTGAAACTAAGTCATGTGTTTCGCATGGATTTGAAGCTAAGCCTTCTACTTCACATTGATTTGAAACTAAATCATGTGGTTCGCATGGATTTGAAGCTAAATCATGTGTTTCGCACAGATTTGAAGCTAACTCGTTTATTTCGCCTGCATTTGAAGCTATATCAGTTATATCGCAAGTATTTGAAGCTAAATCATTTGTGTCCCATGGCTTTGAGGATAAGCCTCATACTTCGCATTGATTTGAAGCTAAATCATGTGTTTCGCACAGATTTGAAGCTAACTCGTTTGTTTCGCCTGCATTTGATGCTATATCAATTATATCGCAAGTATTTGAAGCTAAATCATTTGTGTCGCATGGCTTTGAGAATAAGCCCTCTACTTCGCATTAATTTGAAGGAAAATCATGTGTTTCGCTTGGATTTGAAGCTAAACCTTCTACTTCGCATTGATTTGGAACTAAATCATGTGTTTCGCTTGGATTTGAAGCTAACTCGTTTGTTTCGCATGCATTTGAAGCTATATCAATTGTATCGCAAGTATTTGAAGCTAAATCATTTGTGTCGCATGGCTTTGATGATAAGCCTCCTACTTCGCATTGATTTGAAACTAAACCATGTGTTTCGCTTGGATTTGAGCTAACTCGTTTGTTTCGCCTGTATTTGAAGCTATATCATTTATATCGCAAGTATATGAAGCTAAATCATTTGTGTTGCATGGCTTTGAAGCTAACTCGTTTGTTTCGCCTGCATTGAAGCTATATCACTTCTATCGCAAGTATTTGAAGCTAAATCATTTGTGTCGCATGGATTTGAAGCTAAGCCTTCTACTTCGCATTGAGTTGAAACTAAATCATCTGTTTTGCTTGGATTTGAATATAACTCGTTTGTTTCGCTTGCATTTGAAGCTAAATCAATTATATCGCAAGTATTTGAAGCTGAATCATTTGTGTCGAATGGCTTTGAGGATAAGCCTTCTACTTCGCATTAATTTGAAGGTAAATCATGTGTTTCGCTTGGATTTGAAGCTAAGCCTTCTACTTCGCATTGATTTGGAACTAAATCATGTGTTTCGCTTGTATTTGAAGCTAACTCGTTTGTTTCGCATGCATTTGAAGCTATATCAATTGTATCGCAAGTATTTGAAGCTAAACCATTTGTGTCGCATGGCTTTGAAGCTAAGCCTCCTACTTCGCATTGATTTGAAGCTAAATCATGTGTTTCGCACAGATTTGAAGCTAACTCGTTTGTTTCGCCTGCATTTGATGCTATATCAATTATATCGCAAGTATTTGAAGCTAAATCATTTGTGTCGCATGGCTTTGAGAATAAGCCTCCTACTTCGCATTAATTTGAAGGGAAATCATGTGTTTCGCTTGGATTTGAAGCTAAACCTTCTACTTCGCATTGATTTGGAACTAAATCATGTGTTTCGCTTGGATTTGAAGCTAACTCGTTTGTTTCGCATGCATTTGAAGCTGTATCAATTGTATCGCAAGTATTTGAAGCTAAATCATTTGTGTCGCATGGCTTTGAGGATAAGCCTCCTACTTCTCATTGATTTGAAACTAAACCATGTGTTTCGCTTGGATTTGAAGCTAACTCGTTTGTTTCGCCTGCATTTGAAGCTATATCATTTATATCGCAAGTATATGAAGCTAAATCATTTGTGTTGCATGGCTTTGAAGCTAACTCGTTTGTTTCGCCTGCATTGAAGCTATATCACTTCTATCGCAAGTATTTGAAGCTAAATCATTTGTGTCGCATGGATTTGAAGCTAAGCCTTCTACTTCGCATTGAGTTGAAACTAAATCATCTGTTTTGCTTGGATTTGAATATAACTCGTTTGTTTCGCTTGCATTTGAAGCTAAATCAATTATATCGCAAGTATTTGAAGCTGAATCATTTGTGTCGCATGGCTTTGAGGATAAGCCTTCTACTTCGCATTAATTTGAAGGTAAATCATGTGTTTCGCTTGGATTTGAAGCTAAGCCTTCTACTTCGCATTGATTTGGAACTAAATCATGTGTTTCGCTTGTATTTGAAGCTAACTCGTTTGTTTCGCATGCATTTAAAGCTATATCAATTGTATCGCAAGTATTTGAAGCTAAACCATTTGTGTCGCATGGCTTTGAAGCTAAGCCTCCTACTTCGCATTGATTTGAAGCTAAATCATGTGTTTCGCACAGATTTGAAGCTAACTCGTTTGTTTCGCCTGCATTTGATGCTATATCAATTATATCGCAAGTATTTGAAGCTAAATCATTTGTGTCGCATGGCTTTGAGAATAAGCCTCCTACTTCGCATTAATTTGAAGGGAAATCATGTGTTTCGCTTGGATTTGAAGCTAAACCTTCTACTTCGCATTGATTTGGAACTAAATCATGTGTTTCGCTTGGATTTGAAGCTAACTCGTTTGTTTCGCATGCATTTGAAGCTGTATCAATTGTATCGCAAGTATTTGAAGCTAAATCATTTGTGTCGCATGGCTTTGAGGATAAGCCTCCTACTTCTCATTGATTTGAAACTAAACCATGTGTTTCGCTTGGATTTGAAGCTAACTCGTTTGTTTCGCCTGCATTTGAAGCTATATCATTTATATCGCAAGTATATGAAGCTAAATCATTTGTGTTGCATGGCTTTGAAGTTAACTCGTTTGTTTCGCCTGCATTGAAGCTATATCACTTCTATCGCAAGTATTTGAAGCTAAATCATTTGTGTCGCATGGCTTTGAGGATAAGCCTCCTACTTCGCATTGATTTGAAACTAAACCATGTGTTTCGCTTGGATTTGAAGCTAACTGGTTTGTTTCGCCTGCATTTGAAGCTATATCATTTATATCGCAAGTATATGAAGCTAAATCATTTGTGTTGCATGGCTTTGAAGCTAACTCGTTTGTTTCTCCTGCATTGAAGCTATATCACTTCTATCGCAAGTATTTGAAGCTAAATCATTTGTGTCGCATGGATTTGAAGCTAAGCCTTCTACTTCGCATGGATTTGGAACTAAATCATGTGTTTCGCTTGGATTTGAAGTTAACTCGTTTGTTTCGCATGCATTTGAAGCTATATCAATTGTATCGCAAGTATTTGATGCTAAATCATTTGTGTCGCATGGATTTGAAGCTAAGCCTTCTGCTTCGCATTGATTTGAAACTAAATCATGTGTTTCGCTTGGATTTGAAGCTAACTCGTTTGTTTCGCCTGCATTTGAAGCTATATCATTTATATCGCAAGTATATGAAGCTAAATCATTTGTGTTGCATGGCTTTGAAGCTAACTCGTTTGTTTCGCCTGCATTGAAGCTATATCACTTCTATCGCAAGTATTTGAAGATAAATCATTTGTGTCGCATGGATTTGAAGCTAAGCCTTCTACTTCGCATTGATTTGGAACTAAATCATGTGTTTCGCTTGGATTTGAAGCTAACTCGTTTGTTTCGCATGCATTTGAAGCTATATCAATTGTATCGCAAGTATTTGAAGCTAAATCATTTGTGTCGCATGGCTTTGTGGATAAGCCTTCTACTTCGCATTAATTTGAAGGAAAATCACGTGCTTCGCTTGGATTTGAAGCTAACTCGTTTGTTTCGCCTGCATTTGAAGCTATATCATTTATATCGCAAGTATATGAAGCTAAATCATTTGTGTTGCATGGCTTTGAAGTTAACTCGTTTGTTTCGCCTGCATTGAAGCTATATCACTTCTATCGCAAGTATTTGAAGCTAAATCATTTGTGTCGCATGGCTTTGAGGATAAGCCTCCTACTTCGCATTGATTTGAAACTAAACCATGTGTTTCGCTTGGATTTGAAGCTAACTCGTTTGTTTCGCCTGCATTTGAAGCTATATCATTTATATCGCAAGTATATGAAGCTAAATCATTTGTGTTGCATGGCTTTGAAGCTAACTCGTTTGTTTCGCCTGCACTGAAGCTATATCACTTCTATCGCAAGTATTTGAAGCTAAATCATTTGTGTTGCATGGATTTGAAGCTAAGCCTTCTACTTCGCATGGATTTGGAACTAAATCATGTGTTTCGCTTGGATTTGAAGTTAACTCGTTTGTTTCGCATGCATTTGAAGCTATATCAATTGTATCGCAAGTATTTGAAGCTAAATCATTTGTGTCGCATGGCTTTGTGGATAAGCCTTCTACTTCGCATTAATTTGAAGGAAAATCACGTGCTTCGCTTGGATTTGAAGCTAACTCGTTTGTTTCGCCTGCATTTGAAGCTATATCATTTATATCGCAAGTATATGAAGCTAAATCATTTGTGTTGCATGGCTTTGAAGTTAACTCGTTTGTTTCGCCTGCATTGAAGCTATATCACTTCTATCGCAAGTATTTGAAGCTAAATCATTTGTGTCGCATGGCTTTGAGGATAAGCCTCCTACTTCGCATTGATTTGAAACTAAACCATGTGTTTCGCTTGGATTTGAAGCTAACTCGTTTGTTTCGCCTGCATTTGAAGCTATATCATTTATATCGCAAGTATATGAAGCTAAATCATTTGTGTTGCATGGCTTTGAAGCTAACTCGTTTGTTTCGCCTGCATTGAAGCTATATCACTTCTATCGCAAGTATTTGAAGCTAAATCATTTGTGTCGCATGGATTTGAAGCTAAGCCTTCTACTTCGCATGGATTTGGAACTAAATCATGTGTTTCGCTTGGATTTGAAGTTAACTCGTTTGTTTCGCATGCATTTGAAGCTATATCAATTGTATCGCAAGTATTTGATGCTAAATCATTTGTGTCGCATGGATTTGAAGCTAAGCCTTCTGCTTCGCATTGATTTGAAACTAAATCATGTGTTTCGCTTGGATTTGAAGCTAACTCGTTTGTTTCGCCTGCATTTGAAGCTATATCATTTATATCGCAAGTATATGAAGCTAAATCATTTGTGTTGCATGGCTTTGAAGTTAACTCGTTTGTTTCGCCTGCATTGAAGCTATATCACTTCTATCGCAAGTATTTGAAGCTAAATCATTTGTGTCGCATGGCTTTGAGGATAAGCCTCCTACTTCGCATTGATTTGAAACTAAACCATGTGTTTCGCTTGGATTTGAAGCTAACTCGTTTGTTTCGCCTGCATTTGAAGCTATATCATTTATATCGCAAGTATATGAAGCTAAATCATTTGTGTTGCATGGCTTTGAAGCTAACTCGTTTGTTTCGCCTGCATTGAAGCTATATCACTTCTATCGCAAGTATTTGAAGCTAAATCATTTGTGTCGCATGGATTTGAAGCTAAGCCTTCTACTTCGCATGGATTTGGAACTAAATCATGTGTTTCGCTTGGATTTGAAGTTAACTCGTTTGTTTCGCATGCATTTGAAGCTATATCAATTGTATCGCAAGTATTTGATGCTAAATCATTTGTGTCGCATGGATTTGAAGCTAAGCCTTCTGCTTCGCATTGATTTGAAACTAAATCATGTGTTTCGCTTGGATTTGAAGCTAACTCGTTTGTTTCGCCTGCATTTGAAGCTATATCATTTATATCGCAAGTATATGAAGCTAAATCATTTGTGTTGCATGGCTTTGAAGCTAACTCGTTTGTTTCGCCTGCATTGAAGCTATATCACTTCTATCGCAAGTATTTGAAGCTAAATCATTTGTGTCGCATGGATTTGAAGCTAAGCCTTCTACTTCGCATTGATTTGGAACTAAATCATGTGTTTCGCTTGGATTTGAAGCTAACTCGTTTGTTTCGCATGCATTTGAAGCTATATCAATTGTATCGCAAGTATTTGAAGCTAAATCATTTGTGTCGCATGGCTTTGTGGATAAGCCTTCTACTTCGCATTAATTTGAAGGTAAATCACGTGCTTCGCTTGGATTTGAAGCTAACTCGTTTGTTTCGCCTGCATTTGAAGCTATATCATTTATATCGCAAGTATGTGAAACTAAATCATTTGTTTCGCATGGATTTGAAGCTAAGCCTTCTGCTTCGCATTGATTTGAAACTAAATCATGTGTTTCGCATGGATTTGAAGCTAAGCCTTCTACTTCACATTGATTTGAAACTAAATCATGTGGTTCGCATGGATTTGAAGCTAAATCATGTGTTTCGCACAGATTTGAAGCTAACTCGTTTATTTCGCCTGCATTTGAAGCTATATCAGTTATATCGCAAGTATTTGAAGCTAAATCATTTGCGTCGCATGGCTTTGAGGATAAGCCTCCTACTTCGCATTGATTTGAAACTAAACTATGTGTTTCGCTTGGATTTGAAGCTAACTCGTTTGTTTCGCCTGCATTTGAAGCTATATCATTTATATCGCAAGTATATGAAGCTAAATCATTTGTGTTGCATGGCTTTGAAGCTAACTCGTTTGTTTCGCCTGCATTGAAGCTATATCACTTCTATCGCAAGTATTTGAAGCTAAATCATTTGTGTCGCATGGATTTGAAGCTAAGCCTTCTACTTCGCATTGATTTGAAACTAAATCATCTGTTTTGCTTGGATTTGAATCTAACTCGTTTGTTTCGCTTGCATTTGAAGCTAAATCAATTATATCGCAAGTATTTGAAGCTGAATCATTTGTGTCGTATGGCTTTGAGGATAAGCCTTCTACTTCGCATTAATTTGAAGGTAAATCATGTGTTTCGCTTGGATTTGAAGCTAAGCCTTCTACTTCGCATTGATTTGGAACTAAATCATGTGTTTCGCTTGGATTTGAAGCTAACTCGTTTGTTTCGCATGCATTTGAAGCTATATCAATTGTTTCGCAAGTATTTGAAGCTAAACCATTTGTGTCGCTTGGCTTTGAAGCTAAGCCTCCTACTTCGCATTGATTTGAAGCTAAATCATGTGTTTCGCACAGATTTTAAGCTAACTCGTTTGTTTCGCCTGCATTTGATACTATATCAATTATATCGCAAGTATTTGAAGCTAAATCATTTGTGTCGCATGCCTTTGAGAATAAGCCTTCTACTTCGCATTAATTTGAAGGAAAATCATGTGTTTCGCTTGGATTTGAAGCTAAACCTTCTACTTCGCATTGATTTGGAACTAAATCATGTGTTTCGCTTGGATTTGAAGCTAACTCGTTTGTTTCGCCTGCATTTGAAGCTGTATCACTTCTATCGCAAGTATTTGAAGCTAAATCATTTGTGTCGCATGGATTTGAAGCTAAGCCTTCTACTTCGCATTGATTTGGAACTAAATCATGTGTTTCGCTGGGATTTGAAGCTAACTCGTTTGTTTCGCATGCATTTGAAGCTATATCAATTGTATCGCAAGTATTTGAAGCTAAATCATTTGTGTCGCATGGCTTTGAGGATAAGCCTTCTACTTCGCATTAATTTGAAGGTAAATCACGTGCTTCGCTTGGATTTGAAGCTAACTCGTTTGTTTCGCCTGCATTTGAAGCTATATCATTTATATCGCAAGTATGTGAAACTAAATCATTTGTTTCGCATGGATTTGAAGCTAAGCCTTCTGCTTCGCATTGATTTGAAACTAAATCATGTGTTTCGCATGGATTTGAAGCTAAGCCTTCTACTTCACATTGATTTGAAACTAAATCATGTGGTTCGCATGGATTTGAAGCTAAATCATGTGTTTCGCACAGATTTGAAGCTAACTCGTTTATTTCGCCTGCATTTGAAGCTATATCAGTTATATCGCAAGTATTTGAAGCTAAATCATTTGTGTCGCATGGCTTTGAGGATAAGCCTCCTACTTCGCATTGATTTGAAACTAAACCATGTGTTTCGCTTGGATTTGAAGCTAACTCGTTTGTTTCGCCTGCATTTGAAGCTATATCATTTATATCGCAAGTATATGAAGCTAAATCATTTGTGTTGCATGGCTTTGAAGCTAACTCGTTTGTTTCGCCTGCATTGAAGCTATATCACTTCTATCGCAAGTATTTGAAGCTAAATCATTTGTGACGCATGGATTTGAAGCTAAACCTTCTACTTCGCATTGATTTGATACTAAATTATGTGTTTCGCTTGGATTTGAAGCTAACTCGTTTGTTTCGCATGCATTTGAAGCTATATCAATTGTATCGCAAGTATTTGAAGCTAAATCATTTGTGTCGCATTGCTTTGAGGATAAGCCTTCTACTTCGCATTAATTTGAAGGTAAATCACGTGCTTCGCTTGGATTTGAAGCTAACTCGTTTGTTTCGCCTGCATATGAAGCTATATCATTTATATCGCAAGTATGTGAAACTAAATCATTTGTTTCGCATGGATTTGAAGCTAAGCCTCCTGCTTCGCATTGATTTGAAACTAAATCATGTGTTTCGCATGGATTTGAAGCTAAGCCTTCTACTTCACATTGATTTGAAACTAAATCATGTGGTTCGCATGGATTTGAAGCTAAATCATGTGTTTCGCACAGATTTGAAGCTAACTCGTTTGTTTCGCCTGCATTTGAAGCTATATCATTTATATCGCAAGTATGTGAAACTAAATCATTTGTTTCGCATGGATTTGAAGCTAAGCCTTCTGCTTCGCATTGATTTGAAACTAAATCATGTGTTTCGCATGGATTTGAAGCTAAGCCTTCTACTTCACATTGATTTGAAACTAAATCATGTGGTTCGCATGGATTTGAAGCTAAATCATGTGTTTCGCACAGATTTGAAGCTAACTCGTTTATTTCGCCTGCATTTGAAGCTATATCAGTTATATCGCAAGTATTTGAAGCTAAATCATTTGTGTCGCATGGCTTTGAGGATAAGCCTCCTACTTCGCATTGATTTGAAACTAAACCATGTGTTTCGCTTGGATTTGAAGCTAACTCGTTTGTTTCGCATGCATTTGAAGCTATATCATTTATATCGCAAGTATATGAAGCTGAATCATTTGTGTCGCATGGCTTTGAGGATAAGCCTTCTACTTCGCATTAATTTGAAGGTAAATCATGTGTTTCGCTTGGATTTGAAGCTAAGCCTTCTACTTCGCATTGATTTGGAACTAAATCATGTGTTTCGCTTGGATTTGAAGCTAACTCGTTTGTTTCGCATGCATTTGAAGCTATATCAATTGTATCGCAAGTATTTGAAGCTAAACAATTTGTGTCGCATGGCTTTGAAGCTAAGCCTCCTACTTCGCATTGATTTGAAGCTAAATCATGTGTTTCGCACAGATTTGAAGCTAACTCGTTTGTTTCGCCTGCATTTGATGCTATATCAATTATATCGCAAGTATTTGAAGCTAAATCATTTGTGTCGCATGCCTTTGAGAATAAGCCTTCTACTTCGCATTAATTTGAAGAAAAATCATGTGTTTCGCTTGGATTTGAAGCTTAACCTTCTACTTCGCATTGATTTGGAACTAAATCATGTGTTTCGCTTGGATTTGAAGCTAACTCGTTTGTTTCGCATGCATTTGAAGCTGTATCAATTGTATCGCAAGTATTTGAAGCTAAATCATTTGTGTCGCATGGCTTTGAGGATAAGCCTCCTACTTCGCATTGATTTGAAACTAAACCATGTGTTTCGCTTGGATTTGAAGCTAACTCGTTTGTATCGCCTGCATTTGAAGCTATATCATTTATATCGCAAGTATATGAAGCTAAATCATTTGTGTTGCATGGCTTTGAAGCTAACTCGTTTGTTTCGCCTGCATTGAAGCTATATCACTTCTATCGCAAGTATTTGAAGCTAAATCATTTGTGTCGCATGGATTTGAAGCTAAGCCTTCTACTTCGCATTGATTTGGAACTAAATCATGTGTTTCGCTTGGATTTGAAGCAAACTCGTTTGTTTCGCATGCATTTGAAGCTATATCAATTGTATCGCAAGTATTTGAAGCTAAATCATTTGTTTCGCATGGCTTTGAGGATAAGCCTCCTACTTCGCATTGATTTGAAACTAAACCATGTGTTTCGCTTGGATTTGAAGCTAACTCGTTTGTTTCGCCTGCATTTGAAGCTATATCATTTATATCGCAAGTATATGAAGCTAAATCATTTGTGTTGCATGGCTTTGAAGCTAACTCGTTTGTTTCGCCTGCATTGAAGCTATATCACTTCTATCGCAAGTATTTGAAGCTAAATCATTTGTGTCGCATGGATTTGAAGCTAAGCCTTCTACTTCGCATTGATTTGAAACTAAATCATCTGTTTTGCTTGGATTTGAATCTAACTCGTTTGCTTCGCTTGCATTTGAAGCTAAATCAATTATATCGCAAGTATTTGAAGCTGAATCATTTGTGTCGCATGGCTTTGAGGATAAGCCTTCTACTTCGCATTAATTTGAAGGTAAATCATGTGTTTCGCTTGGATTTGAAGCTAAGCCTTCTACTTCGCATTGATTTGGAACTAAATCATGTGTTTCGCTTGGATTTGAAGCTAACTCGTTTGTTTCGCATGCATTTGAAGCTATATCAATTGTATCGCAAGTATTTGAAGCTAAACAATTTGTGTCGCATGGCTTTGAAGCTAAGCCACCTACTTCGCATTGATTTGAAGCTAAATCATGTGTTTCGCACAGATTTGAAGCTAACTCGTTTGTTTCGCCTGCATTTGATGCTATATCAATTATATCGCAAGTATTTGAAGCTAAATCATTTGTGTCGCATGCCTTTGAGAATAAGCCTTCTACTTCGCATTAATTTGAAGGAAAATCATGTGTTTCGCTTGGATTTGAAGCTAAACCTTCTACTTCGCATTGATTTGGAACTAAATCATGTGTTTCGCTTGGATTTGAAGCTAACTCGGTTGTTTCGCATGCATTTGAAGCTGTATCAATTGTATCGCAAGTATTTGAAGCTAAATCATTTGTGTCGCATGGCTTTGAGGATAAGCCTCCTACTTCGCATTGATTTGAAACTAAACCATGTGTTTCGCTTGGATTTGAAGCTAACTCGTTTGTATCGCTTGCATTTGAAGCTATATCATTTATATCGCAAGTATATGAAGCTAAATCATTTGTGTTGCATGGCTTTGAAGCTAACTCGTTTGTTTCGCCTGCATTGAAGCTATATCACTTCTATCGCAAGTATTTGAAGCTAAATCATTTGTGTCGCATGGATTTGAAGCTAAGCCTTCTACTTCGCATTGATTTGGAACTAAATCATGTGTTTCGCTGGGATTTGAAGCTAACTCGTTTGTTTCGCATGCATTTGAAGCTATATCAATTGTATCGCAAGTATTTGAAGCTAAATCATTTGTGTCGCATGGCTTTGAGGATAAGCCTTCTACTTCGCATTAATTTGAAGGTAAATCACGTGCTTCGCTTGGATTTGAAGCTAACTCGTTTGTTTCGCCTGCATTTGAAGCTATATCATTTATATCGCAAGTATGTGAAACTAAATCATTTGTTTCGCTTGGATTTGAAGCTAAGCCTTCTGCTTCGCATTGATTTGAAACTAAATCATGTGTTTCGCATGGATTTGAAGCTAAGCCTTCTACTTCACATTGATTTGAAACTAAATCATGTGGTTCGCATGGATTTGAAGCTAAATCATGTGTTTCGCACAGATTTGAAGCTAACTCGTTTATTTCGCCTGCATTTGAAGCTATATCAGTTATATCGCAAGTATTTGAAGCTAAATCATTTGTGTCGCATGGCTTTGAGGATAAGCCTCCTACTTCGCATTGATTTGAAACTAAACCATGTGTTTCGCTTGGATTTGAAGCTAACTCGTTTGTTTCGCCTGCATTTGAAGCTATATCATTTATTTCGCAAGTATATGAAGCTAAATCATTTGTGTTGCATGGCTTTGAAGCTAACTCGTTTGTTTCGCCTGCATTGAAGCTATATCACTTCTATCGCAAGTATTTGAAGCTAAATCATTTGTGACGCATGGATTTGAAGCTAAACCTTCTACTTCGCATTGATTTGATACTAAATCATGTGTTCCGCTTGGATTTGAAGCTAACTCGTTTGTTTCGCATGCATTTGAAGCTATATCAATTATATTGCAAGTATTTGAAGCTAAATCATTTGTGTCGCATTGCTTTGAGGATAAGCCTTCTACTTCGCATTAATTTGAAGGTAAATCATGTGTTTCGCTTGGATTTGAAACTAATTCGTTTGTTTCGCCTGCATTTGAAGCTATATCATTTATATCGCAAGTATGTGAAACTGAATCATGTGTTTCGCATGGATATGAAGCTATGCCTACTACTTCGCATTGTTTTGTAACTAAAACATGTGTTTCGCATGGATTTGAAGGTAAATCATGTGTTTCGCGCGGATTTGAAACTAATTCGTTTGTTTCGCCTGCATTTGAAGCTAAATCATGTTTATCACAAGTATCTGAATCTAAACCTTTTTTTTCGCAAGAATATGAAGCTAAACCATGTGTTTCGCATGAATTTGAAGCTAAATCATGTGTTTCGCTGGGATTTGAAGCTAACTCGTCTGTTTCGCCTGCATTTGAAGCTATGTCATTTATATCGCAAGTATATGAAGCTAAACCATTTGTTTCGGAAGAATATGAAGCTAAACCATGTGTTTCGCCTGGATTTGAAGCTAACTCGTTTATTTCGCCTGCATTTGAAGCTATATCAATTATATCGCAAGTATTTGAAGTTAAATCATTTGTGTCGCATGGCTTTGAGGATAAGCCTCCTACTTCGCATTGATTTGGAACTAAATCATGTGTTTCGCTTGGAGTTGAAGCTACCTCGTTTGTTTCGCCTGCATTTGAAGCTATATCAATTATATTGCAAGTATTTGAATCTGAATCATTTGTGTCGCATGGCTTTGAGGATAAGCCTTCTACTTCGCATTAATTTGAAGGTAAATCATGTGTTTCGCTTGGATTTGAAGCTAACTCGTTTGTTTCGCCTGCATTTGAAGCTATATCATTTATATCGCAAGTATGTGAAACTAAATCATGTGTTTCGCATGGATATGAAGCTATGCCTACTACTTCGCATTGATTTGTAACTAAAACATGTGTTTCGCATGGATTTGAAGGTAAATCATGTGTTTCGCGTGGATTTGAAACTAATTCGTTTGTTTCGCCTGCATTTGAAGCTAAATCATGTTTATCACAAGTATCTGAATCTAAACCTTTTTTTCGCAAGAATATGAAGCTAAACCATGTGTTTCGCATGAATTTGAAGCTAAATCATGTATTTCGCACAGATTTGAAGCTAACTCGTTTGTTTCGCCTGCATTTGAAGCTATATCAATTATATCGCAAGTATTTGAAGCTAAATCATTTGTGTCGCATGGCTTTGAGCATAAGCCTTCCACTTTGCATTAATTTGAAGGTAAATCATGTGTTTCGCATGGATTTGAAGCTAAGCCTTCTACTTTGCATTAATTTGAAGGTAACTCAGGTGTTTTGCTTGGAATTGAAGGTAACTCGTTTGTTTCGCCTGCATTTGAAGCTAAATCATGTTTATCACAATTATCTGAATCTAAACCATTTGTTTCGCAAGAATATGATGCTAAACCATGTGTTTCGCATGAATTTGAAGCTAAATCATGTATTTCGCACAGATTTGAAGCTAACTCGTTTGTTTCGCCTGCATTTGAAGCTATATCAATTATATCGCAAGTATTTGAAGCTAAATCATTTGTGTCGCATGGCTTTGAGCATAAGCCTTCCACTTTGCATTAATTTGAAGGTAAATCATGTGTTTCGCTTGGATTTGAAGCTAAGCCTTCTACTTCGCATTGATTTGGAACTAAATCATGTGTTTCGCTTGGATTTGAAGCTAACTCGTTTGTTTCGCATGCATTTGAAGCTATATCAATTGTATCGCAAGTATTTGAAGCTAAACCATTTGTGTCGCATGGCTTTGAGGATAAGCCTTCTACTTCGCATTAATTTGAATCTAAATCATGTGTTTCCCTTGAATTTGAAGCTAACTCGTTTGTTTCGTATGCAGTTGAAGCCATATCATGTATATCACAATTATCAGAAGCTAAACCATTTGTTTCACAAGAATATGAAGCTAAACCATATGTTACGCATGAATTTGAATCTAAATCATTTGTCTCCCATGGAATTGATGCTAAATAATGTGTTTCGCATGGGTTTGAAACTAAGCCTTCTACGTCGCATTGGTTTGTAACTAAATTATGTGTTTCGCCTTCATTTGAAGCTAAATAATGTTTATCACAATTATCGGAATCTAAACCATTTGTTTCGCAAGAATATGAAGCTAAACCATGTGTTTCGCATGAATTAGAAGCTGACTCATGTGTTTCACATAGATATGAAGCTAACTCGTTTATTCCGCCTGCATTTGAAGCTATATCAATTATATCGCAAGTATTTGAAGCTAAATCATTTGTGTCGCATGGCTTTGAGGATAAGCCTCCTAGTTCGCATTGATTTGAAACTAAACCATGTGTTTCGCTTGGATTTGATGCTAACTCGTTTGTTTCGCCTGCATTTGAAGCTATATTACTTCTATCGCATGGATTTGAAGCAAAATCATGTGTTTCGCATGGATTTGAAGCTCAGTAGTTTGTTTCGCCTGCATTTGAAGCTATATCAATTATATCGCAAGTATGTGAAGCTAAATCATTTGTTTCGCAAGGATTTGAATCTAAGCCTTCTACTTCGCATTGATTTGAAACTAAATCATGTGTTTCGCTTGGATTTGAAGCTAACTCGTTTGTTTCGCCTGCATTTGATATTATATCATTTGTATCGCAAGTATTTGAAGCTAAATCATTTGTGTCGCATGGCTTTGAGGATAAGCCTCCTAGTTCGCATTGATTTGAAACTAAACCATGTGTTTCGCTTGGATTTGATGCTAACTCGTTTGTTTCGCCTGCATTTGAAGCTATATTACTTCTATCGCATGGATTTGAAGCAAAATCATGTGTTTCGCATGGATTTGAAGCTAAGTAGTTTGTTTCGCCTGCATTTGAAGCTATATCAATTATATCTTAAGTATGTGAAGCTAAATCATTTGTTTCGCATGGATTTGAATCTAAGCCTTCTACTTCGCATTGATTTGAAACTAAATCATGTGTTTCGCTTGGATTTGAAGCTAACTCGTTTGTTTCGCCTGCATTTGATATTATATCATTTGTATCGCAAGTATTTGAAGCTAACTCATTTGTTTCTCAAGAAATTTAAGCTAAATCATGTGTTTCGCATGGAATTGAAGCTACCTGGTTTGTTTCGCCTGCATTTGAAGCTAGTTCACTTGTGTCGCAAGTATTTGATGAAAAATCATTTGTTTCGCATGGATTTGAAGCTACCTCGTTTGTTTCGCCTGCAGTTGAATCAATATCACGTATATCGGAAGTATTTGAAGCTAAATCATTCGTTCCGCATGGATTTGAAGCTACGCCTTCTACTTCGCATTGATTTTTATCTAAATCATGAGTTTCGCTTGGATTTGATGCTAACTCGGTTGTTTCGCATGCATTTGAAGCTGTATCACTTATATTCGCAAGTAGTTGAAGCTAAGTCATTTGTTTCGCATGGATATGAAGCTAAGCCATCTACTTCGCATTGATTTGAAGCTAAATCATGTGTCTCGCTTGATTTTAAAGCTAACTCGTTTGTTTCGCATGCGGTTGAAGCTAAATCATGTTTATCACAAGTATCTGAATCTAAACCATTTGTTTCGCAAGAATATGAAGCTAAACCATGTGTTTCGCATGAATTTGAAGCTAAATCACTTGTTTCGCATAGACTTGAAGCTAACTCGTTTGTTTCGCATGCATTTGAAGCTATATCACTTCTATCGCAGGTATTTGAAGCTAAATCATTTGTTCCGCATGGATTTGAAGCTACGCCTTCTACTTCGCATTGGTTTTTAGCTAAATCATGTCTTCCGCATGGATTTGAAACTATCTCGTTTGTTTTGCCTGCATTTGATATTATATCATTTGTATCGCAAGTATTTGAAGCTAAATAATTTGTTTCGCAAGAAATTTAAGCTAAATCATGTGTTTCGCATGGAATTGAAGCTACCTGGTTTGTTTCGCCTGCATTTGAAGCTAGTTCACTTGTATCGCAAGTATTTGAAGAAAAATCATTTGTTTCGCATGGATATGAAGCTACCTCGTTTGTTTCGCCTGCAGTTGAATCAATATCACGTATATCGCAAGTATTTGAAGCTAAATCATTCGTTCCGCATGGATTTGAAGCTACGCCTTCTACTTCGCATTGATTTTTATCTAAATCATGAGTTTCGCTTGGATTTGATGCTAACTCGTTTGTTTCGCCTGCATTTGAAGCTATATCATTTATATCGCAAGTATGTGAAACTAAATCATGTGTTTCGCATGGATATGAAGCTATGCCTACTACTTCGCATTGATTTCTAACTAAAACATGTGTTTCGCATGGATTTGAAGGTAAATCATGTGTTTCGCGTGGATTTGAAACTAATTCGTTTGTTTCGCCTGCATTTGAAGCTAAATCATGTTTATCACAAGTATCTGAATCTAAACCTTTTTTTCGCAAGAATATGAAGCTAAACCATGTGTTTCGCATGAATTTGAAGCTAAATCATGTATTTCGCACAGATTTGAAGCTAACTCGTTTGTTTCGCCTGCATTTGAAGCTATATCAATTATATCGCAAGTATTTGAAGCTAAATCATTTGTGTCGCATGGCTTTGAGCATAAGCCTTCCACTTTGCATTAATTTGAAGGTAAATCATGTGTTTCGCATGGATTTGAAGCTAAGCCTTCTACTTTGCATTAATTTGAAGGTAACTCAGGTGTTTTGCTTGGAATTGAAGGTAACTCGTTTGTTTCGCCTGCATTTGAAGCTAAATCATGTTTATCACAATTATCTGAATCTAAATCATTTGTTTCGCAAGAATATGATGCTAAACCATGTGTTTCGCATGAATTTGAAGCTAAATCATGTATTTCGCACAGATTTGAAGCTAACTCGTTTGTTTCGCCTGCATTTGAAGCTATATCAATTATATCGCAAGTATTTGAAGCTAAATCATTTGTGTCGCATGGCTTTGAGCATAAGCCTTCCACTTTGCATTAATTTGAAGGTAAATCATGTGTTTCGCTTGGATTTGAAGCTAAGCCTTCTACTTCGCATTGATTTGGAACTAAATCATGTGTTTCGCTTGGATTTGAAGCTAACTCGTTTGTTTCGCATGCATTTGAAGCTATATCAATTGTATCGCAAGTATTTGAAGCTAAACCATTTGTGTCGCATGGCTTTGAGGATAAGCCTTCTACTTCGCATTAATTTGAATCTAAATCATGTGTTTCCCTTGAATTTGAAGCTAACTCGTTTGTTTCGTATGCAGTTGAAGCCATATCATGTATATCACAATTATCAGAAGCTAAACCATTTGTTTCACAAGAATATGAAGCTAAACCATATGTTACGCATGAATTTGAATCTAAATCATTTGTCTCCCATGGAATTGATGCTAAATAATGTGTTTCGCATGGGTTTGAAACTAAGCCTTCTACGTCGCATTGGTTTGTAACTAAATTATGTGTTTCGCCTTCATTTGAAGCTAAATAATGTTTATCACAATTATCGGAATCTAAACCATTTGTTTCGCAAGAATATGAAGCTAAACCATGTGTTTCGCATGAATTAGAAGCTGACTCATGTGTTTCACATAGATATGAAGCTAACTCGTTTATTCCGCCTGCATTTGAAGCTATATCAATTATATCGCAAGTATTTGAAGCTAAATCATTTGTGTCGCATGGCTTTGAGGATAAGCCTCCTAGTTCGCATTGATTTGAAACTAAACCATGTGTTTCGCTTGGATTTGATGCTAACTCGTTTGTTTCGCCTGCATTTGAAGCTATATTACTTCTATCGCATGGATTTGAAGCAAAATCATGTGTTTCGCATGGATTTGAAGCTCAGTAGTTTGTTTCGCCTGCATTTGAAGCTATATCAATTATATCGCAAGTATGTGAAGCTAAATCATTTGTTTCGCAAGGATTTGAATCTAAGCCTTCTACTTCGCATTGATTTGAAACTAAATCATGTGTTTCGCTTGGATTTGAAGCTAACTCGTTTGTTTCGCCTGCATTTGATATTATATCATTTGTATCGCAAGTATTTGAAGCTAAATCATTTGTGTCGCATGGCTTTGAGGATAAGCCTCCTAGTTCGCATTGATTTGAAACTAAACCATGTGTTTCGCTTGGATTTGATGCTAACTCGTTTGTTTCGCCTGCATTTGAAGCTATATTACTTCTATCGCATGGATTTGAAGCAAAATCATGTGTTTCGCATGGATTTGAAGCTAAGTAGTTTGTTTCGCCTGCATTTGAAGCTATATCAATTATATCGCAAGTATGTGAAGCTAAATCATTTGTTTCGCATGGATTTGAATCTAAGCCTTCTACTTCGCATTGATTTGAAACTAAATCATGTGTTTCGCTTGGATTTGAAGCTAACTCGTTTGTTTCGCCTGCATTTGATATTATATCATTTGTATCGCAAGTATTTGAAGCTAACTCATTTGTTTCTCAAGAAATTTAAGCTAAATCATGTGTTTCGCATGGAATTGAAGCTACCTGGTTTGTTTCGCCTGCATTTGAAGCTAGTTCACTTGTGTCGCAAGTATTTGATGAAAAATCATTTGTTTCGCATGGATTTGAAGCTACCTCGTTTGTTTCGCCTGCAGTTGAATCAATATCACGTATATCGCAAGTATTTGAAGCTAAATCATTCGTTCCGCATGGATTTGAAGCTACGCCTTCTACTTCGCATTGATTTTTATCTAAATCATGAGTTTCGCTTGGATTTGATGCTAACTCGGTTGTTTCGCATGCATTTGAAGCTGTATCACTTATATTCGCAAGTAGTTGAAGCTAAGTCATTTGTTTCGCATGGATATGAAGCTAAGCCATCTACTTCGCATTGATTTGAAGCTAAATCATGTGTCTCGCTTGATTTTAAAGCTAACTCGTTTGTTTCGCATGCGGTTGAAGCTAAATCATGTTTATCACAAGTATCTGAATCTAAACCATTTGTTTCGCAAGAATATGAAGCTAAACCATGTGTTTCGCATGAATTTGAAGCTAAATCACGTGTTTCGCATAGACTTGAAGCTAACTCGTTTGTTTCGCATGCATTTGAAGCTATATCACTTCTATCGCAGGTATTTGAAGCTAAATCATTTGTTCCGCATGGATTTGAAGCTACGCCTTCTACTTCGCATTGGTTTTTAGCTAAATCATGTCTTCCGCATGGATTTGAAACTATCTCGTTTGTTTTGCCTGCATTTGATATTATATCATTTGTATCGCAAGTATTTGAAGCTAAATAATTTGTTTCGCAAGAAATTTAAGCTAAATCATGTGTTTCGCATGGAATTGAAGCTACCTGGTTTGTTTCGCCTGCATTTGAAGCTAGTTCACTTGTATCGCAAGTATTTGAAGAAAAATCATTTGTTTCGCATGGATATGAAGCTAAGCCATCTACTTCGCATTGATTTGAAGCTAAATCATGTGTCTCGCTTGATTTTAAAGCTAACTCGTTTGTTTCGCCTGCATTGAAGCTATATCACTTCTATCGCAAGTATTTGAATCTAAATCATTTGTGTCGCACGGATTTGAAGCTAAGCCTTCTACTTCGCATTGATTTGAAACTAAATCATCTGTTTTGCTTGGATTTGAATCTAACTCGTTTGTTTCGCCTGCATTTGAAGCTTTATCAATTATATCGCAATTATCTGAAGCTAAATCATTTGTTTCTCATGTATGTGAAGCTAAGCCTTCTACTTCGCATTGATTTGAAACTAAACCATGTATTTCGCTGGGATTTGAAGCTAACTCGTCTGTTTCGCCTGCATTTGAAGCTATATCATTTATATCTCAAGTACATGAAGCTAAACCATTTGTTTCGGAAGAATATGAAGCTAAACCATGTGTTTCGCCTGGATTTGAAGCTAACTCGTTTGTTTCGCCTGCATTTGAAGCTAAATCAATTATATCGCAAGTATTTGAAGCTGAATCATTTGTGTCGCATGGCTTTGAGGATAAGCCTTCTACTTCGCATTAATTTGAAGGTAAATCATGTGTTTCGCTTGGATTTGAAGCTAAGCCTTCTACTTCGCATTGATTTGGAACTAAATCATGTGTTTCGCTTGAATTTGAAGCTAACTCGTTTGTTTCGCATGCATTTGAAGCTATATCAATTGTATCGCAAGTATTTGAAGCTAAATCATTTGTGTCGCATTGCTTTGAGGATAAGCCTTCTACTTCGCATTAATTTGAAGGTAAATCACGTGCTTCGCTTGGATTTGAAGCTAACTCGTTTGTTTCGCCTGCATTTGAAGCTATATCATTTATATCGCAAGTATGTGAAACTAAATCATTTGTTTCGCATGGATTTGAAGCTAAGCCTTCTGCTTCGCATTGATTTGAAGCTAAATAATTTGTTTCGCATGGCTTTGAGGATAAGCCTCCTACTTCGCATTGATTTGAAACTAAACAATGTGTTTCGCTTGGATTTGAAGCTAACTCGTTTGTTTCGCCTGCATTTGAAGCTATATCATTTATATCGCAAGTATATGAAGCTAAATCATTTGTGTTGCATGGCTTTGAAGCTGACTCGTTTGTTTCGCCTGCATTGAAGCTATATCACTTCTATCGCAAGTATTTGAAGCTAAATCATTTGTGTCGCATGGATTTGAAGCTAAGCCTTCTACTTCGCATTGATTTGGAACTAAATCATGTGTTTCGCTTGGATTTGAAGCTAACTCGTTTGTTTCGCATGCATTTGAAGCTATATCAATTGTATCGCAAGTATTTGAAGCTAAATCATTTGTGTCGAATGGCTTTGTGGATAAGCCTTCTACTTCGCATTAATTTGAAGGTAAATCACGTGCTTCGCTTGGATTTGAAGCTAACTCGTTTGTTTCGCCTGCATTTGAAGCTATATCATTTATATCGCAAGTATGTGAAACTAAATCATTTGTTTCGCATGGATTTGAAGCTAAGCCTTCTGCTTCGCATTGATTTGAAACTAACTCATGTGTTTTGCATGGATTTTAAGCTAACTGGTTTGTTTTGCCTGCATTTGAAGCTATATCACTTATATCGCAAGTATCTGAAGCTAAATCATTTGTGTCGCATGGATTTGATGCTAAACCTTCTACATAGCATTGATTTGAAGCTGACTCATCGATATCGCATGAATTGGAAGCTAACACGTTTGTTTCACATGCAGTTGAACCTAAATCATGTATATCACAAGTATTTGTAGCTGAACCATTTGATTCGCATGAATATTAAGCTGAACCATGTGCTTCGCATGAGTTTGAAGCTAAACCACGTGTTTCGCACGGATTTGAAGCTAACTCGTTTGTTTCGCTTGCAGTTGTAGCTAAATAATGTATATCACAAGTATTTGTAACAAAACCTTTTGTTTCGCACGGATCTGTAGCTAACTCGTTTGTTTTGTGTGCATTTCAAGCTAACTCACTTATACCGCAGGTATTTGAAGCTAAATCATGTGTTTCCCTTGGATTTGAAGCTAACTAGTTTATATTGAATGCAGTTGAAGCTAAATCATGTTTATCACAAGTATCTGATGCTAAACCATTTGTTTCGCAAGAATATGAAGCTAAACCATGTGTTTCGCTTGGATTTGAAGCTAACTCGTTTGTTTCGCCTGCATTTGATGCTATATCAATTATATCGCAAGTATTTGAAGCTAAATCATTTGTGTCGCATAGCTTTGAAGCTAATTCGTTTGTTTCGCATGCATTAGGAGCTAAATCGTGTTTATCACAAGTATCTGAATCTGAACCATTTGTTTCGCAAGAATTTGAAGCTAAACCATTTGTTTCGCATTGATTTTAAGCTAAGCCTTCAACATCGCATTGATTTGAAGCTAAATTATTTGGTTCCCTTGGATTTGAAGCGAACGCGATTGTTTCGCATGCAGTTGAAACTAAATCATGTTTATCATAAATATCTGAAGCTAAACCATCTGTTTCGCAAGATTATGAAGCTAAACCATGTGTTTCTCATGGATTTGAAGCTAAATCATGTTTCTCGCGTGGATTTGAAGCCAACTCGTTTGCTTCGCCTGCACTTGAAGCTATATCATTTATATCGCAAGAATGTGAAGCTAAATCATTTGCTTCGCATGGATTTGAAGCGAAGCCTTCTACTTCGCATTGATTTGAATCTAAATCATGTGTTTCGCTTGCATTTTAAGCTAACTCGTTCGTTTTTCCTTCATTTGAAGCTATATCATTAAATCGCTAGTATGTGAAGCTAAATCATTTGTGTCGCATGTATTTGAAGCTACGTCTCCTACTTCGCATTGATTTGAATCTAGATCATGTGTTTCGCATACATTTGAAGCTAACTCGTTTGTTTCGCATGCAGTTGAAGGTAAATCATGTTTATCATAAATATCTGAAGCTAAACCATCTGTTTGTCAAGATTATGAAGCTAAACCATGTGTTTCTCATGGACTTGAAGCTAAATCATGTGTTTCGCATGGATTTGAAGCAAACTCGTTTGTTTCGCTTGCAGTTGTAGCTAAATAATGTATATCACAAGTATTTGTAACAAAACCATTTGTTTCGCACGGATCTGTAGCTAACTCGTTTGTTTTGTGTGCATTTCAAGCTAACTCACTTATACCGCAGGTATTTGAAGCTAAATCATGTGTTTCCCTTGGATTTGAAGCTAACTAGTTTATATTGAATGCAGTTGAAGCTAAATCATGTTTATCACAAGCATCTGATGCTAAACCATTTGTTTCGCAAGAATATGAAGCTAAACCATGTGTTTCGCTTGGATTTGAAGCTAATTCATGTGTTTCGCACAGATTTGAAGCTAACTCGTTTATTTCGCCTGCAATTGAAGCTATATCAGTTATATCGCAAGTATTTGAAGCTAAATCATTTGCGTCGCATGGCTTTGAGGATAAGCCTCCTACTTCGCATTGATTTGAAACTAAACCATGTGTTTCGCTTGGATTTGAAGCTAACTCGTTTGTTTCGCCTGAATTTGAAGCTATATCATTTATATCGCAAGTATATGAAGCTAAATCATTTGTGTTGCATGGCTTTGAAGCTATCTCGTTTGTTTCGCCTGCATTGAAGCTATATCACTTCTATCGCAAGTATTTGAAGCTGAATCATTTGTGTCGCATGGCTTTGAGGATAAGCCTTCTACTTCGCATTAATTTGAAGGTAAATCATGTGTTTCGCTTTGATTTGAAGCTAAGCCTACTACTTCGCATTGATTTGGAACTAAATCATGTGTTTCGCTTGGATTTGAAGCTAACTCGTTTGTTTCGCATGCATTTGAAGCTATATCAATTGTATCGCAAGTATTTGAAGCTAAATCATTTGTGTCGCATGGCTTTGTGGATAAGCCTTCTACTTCGCATTAATTTGAAGGTAAATCACGTGCTTCGCTTGGATTTGAAGCTAACTCGTTTGTTTCGCCTGCATTTGAAGCTATATCATTTATATCGCAAGTATGTGAAACTAAATCATTTGTTTCGCATGGATTTGAAGCTAAGCCTTCTGCTTCGCATTGATTTGAAACTAACTCATGTGTTTCGCATGGATTTGAAGCTAAGCCTTCTACTTCACATTGATTTGAAACTAAATCATGTGGTTCGCATGGATTTGAAGCTAAATCATGTGTTTCGCACAGATTTGAAGCTAACTCGTTTATTTCGCCTGCATTTGAATCTATATCAGTTATATCGCAAGTATTTGAAGCTAAATCATTTGTGTCGCATGGCTTTGAGGATAAGCCTCCTACTTCGCATTGATTTGAAACTAGACCATGTGTTTCGCTTGGATTTGAAGCTAACTCGTTTGTTTCGCCTGCATTTGAAGCTATATCATTTATATCGCAAGTATATGAAGCTAAATCATTTGTGTTGCATGGCTTTGAAGCTAACTCGTTTGTTTCGCCTGCATTGAAGCTATATCACTTCTATCGCAAGTATTTGAAGCTAAATCATTTGTGTCGCATGGATTTGAAGCTAAGCCTTCTACTTCGCATTGATTTGAAACTAAATCATCTGTTTTGCTTGGATTTGAATCTAACTCGTTTGTTTCGCTTGCATTTGAAGCTAAATCAATTATATCGCAAGTATTTGAAGCTGAATCATTTGTGTCGCATGGCTTTGAGGATAAGCCTTCTACTTCGCATTAATTTGAAGGTAAATCATGTGTTTCGCTTGGATTTGAAGCTAAGCCTTCTACTTCGCATTGATTTGGAACTAAATCATGTGTTTCGCTTGGATTTGAAGCTAACTCGTTTGTTTCGCATGTATTTGAAGCTATATCAATTGAATCGCAAGTATTTGAAGCTAAACAATTTGTGTCGCATGGCTTTGAAGCTAACTCGTTTGTTTCGCCTGCATTTGAAGCTATATCATTTATATCGCAAGTATATGAAGCTAAATCATTTGTGTTGCATGGCTTTGAAGCTATCTCGTTTGTTTCGCCTGCATTGAAGCTATATCACTTCTATCGCAAGTATTTGAAGCTGAATCATTTGTGTCGCATGGCTTTGAGGATAAGCCTTCTACTTCGCATTAATTTGAAGGTAAATCATGTGTTTCGCTTTGATTTGAAGCTAAGCCTTCTGCTTCGCATTGATTTGAAGCTAAATCATGTGTCTCGCTTGATTTTAAAGCTAACTCGTTTGTTTCGCATGCGGTTGAAGCTAAATCATGTTTATCACAAGTATCTGAATCTAAACCATTTGTTTCGCAAGAATATGAAGCTAAACCATGTGTTTCGCATGAATTTGAAGCTAAATCACGTGTTTCGCATAGACTTGAAGCTAACTGGTTTGTTTCGCATGCATTTGAAGCTATATCACTTCTATCGCAGGTATTTGAAGCTAAATCATTTGTTCCGCATGGATTTGAAGCTACGCCTTCTACTTCGCATTGGTTTTTAGCTAAATCATGTCTTCCGCATGGATTTGAAGCTATCTCGTTTGTTTTGCCTGCATTTGATATTATATCATTTGTATCGCAAGTATTTGAAGCTAAATAATTTGTTTCGCAAGAAATTTAAGCTAAATCATGTGTTTCGCATGGAATTGAAGCTACCTAGTTTGTTTCGCCTGCATTTGAAGCTAGTTCACTTGTATCGCAAGTATTTGAAGAAAAATCATTTGTTTCGCATGGATATGAAGCTAAGCCATCTACTTCGCATTGATTTGAAGCTAAATCATGTGTCACGCTTGATTTTAAAGCTAACTCGTTTGTTTCGCCTGCATGGAAGCTATATCACTTCTATCGCAAGTATTTGAATCTAAATCATTTGTGTCGCACGGATTTGAAGCTAAGCCTTCTACTTCGCATTGATTTGAAACTAAATCATCTGTTTTGCTTGGATTTGAATCTAACTCGTTTGTTTCGCCTGCATTTGAAGCTTTATCAATTATATCGCAATTATCTGAAGCTAAATCATTTGTGTCGCATGGCTTTGTGGATAAGCCTCCTACTTCGCATTGATTTGAAACTAAACCATGTGTTTCGCTTGGATTTGAAGCTAACTCGTTTGTATCGCCTGCATTTGAAGCTATATCATTTATATCGCAAGTATATGAAGCTAAATCATTTGTGTTGCATGGCTTTGAACCTAACTCGTTTGTTTCGCCTGCATTGAAGCTATATCACTTCTATCGCAAGTATTTGAAGCTGAATCATTTGTGTCGCATGGCTTTGAGGATAAGCCTTCTACTTCGCATTAATTTGAAGGTAAATCATGTGTTTCGCTTTGATTTGAAGCTAAGCCTACTACTTCGCATTGATTTGGAACTAAATCATGTGTTTCGCTTGGATTTGAAGCTAACTCGTTTGTTTCGCATGCATTTGAAGCTATATCAATTGTATCGCAAGTATTTGAAGCTAAATCATTTGTGTCGCATGGCTTTGTGGATAAGCCTTCTACTTCGCATTAATTTGAAGGTAAATCACGTGCTTCGCTTGGATTTGAAGCTAACTCGTTTGTTTCGCCTGCATTTGAAGCTATATCATTTATATCGCAAGTATGTGAAACTAAATCATTTGTTTCGCATGGATTTGAAGCTAAGCCTTCTGCTTCGCATTGATTTGAAACTAACTCATGTGTTTCGCATGGATTTGAAGCTAAGCCTTCTACTTCACATTGATTTGAAACTAAATCATGTGGTTCGCATGGATTTGAAGCTAAATCATGTGTTTCGCACAGATTTGAAGCTAACTCGTTTATTTCGCCTGCATTTGAATCTATATCAGTTATATCGCAAGTATTTGAAGCTAAATCATTTGTGTCGCATGGCTTTGAGGATAAGCCTCCTACTTCGCATTGATTTGAAACTAGACCATGTGTTTCGCTTGGATTTGAAGCTAACTCGTTTGTTTCGCCTGCATTTGAAGCTATATCATTTATATCGCAAGTATATGAAGCTAAATCATTTGTGTTGCATGGCTTTGAAGCTAACTCGTTTGTTTCGCCTGCATTGAAGCTATATCACTTCTATCGCAAGTATTTGAAGCTAAATCATTTGTGTCGCATGGATTTGAAGCTAAGCCTTCTACTTCGCATTGATTTGAAACTAAATCATCTGTTTTGCTTGGATTTGAATCTAACTCGTTTGTTTCGCTTGCATTTGAAGCTAAATCAATTATATCGCAAGTATTTGAAGCTGAATCATTTGTGTCGCATGGCTTTGAGGATAAGCCTTCTACTTCGCATTAATTTGAAGGTAAATCATGTGTTTCGCTTGGATTTGAAGCTAAGCCTTCTACTTCGCATTGATTTGGAACTAAATCATGTGTTTCGCTTGGATTTGAAGCTAACTCGTTTGTTTCGCATGTATTTGAAGCTATATCAATTGAATCGCAAGTATTTGAAGCTAAACAATTTGTGTCGCATGGCTTTGAAGCTAACTCGTTTGTTTCGCCTGCATTTGAAGCTATATCATTTATATCGCAAGTATATGAAGCTAAATCATTTGTGTTGCATGGCTTTGAAGCTATCTCGTTTGTTTCGCCTGCATTGAAGCTATATCACTTCTATCGCAAGTATTTGAAGCTGAATCATTTGTGTCGCATGGCTTTGAGGATAAGCCTTCTACTTCGCATTAATTTGAAGGTAAATCATGTGTTTCGCTTTGATTTGAAGCTAAGCCTTCTGCTTCGCATTGATTTGAAGCTAAATCATGTGTCTCGCTTGATTTTAAAGCTAACTCGTTTGTTTCGCATGCGGTTGAAGCTAAATCATGTTTATCACAAGTATCTGAATCTAAACCATTTGTTTCGCAAGAATATGAAGCTAAACCATGTGTTTCGCATGAATTTGAAGCTAAATCACGTGTTTCGCATAGACTTGAAGCTAACTGGTTTGTTTCGCATGCATTTGAAGCTATATCACTTCTATCGCAGGTATTTGAAGCTAAATCATTTGTTCCGCATGGATTTGAAGCTACGCCTTCTACTTCGCATTGGTTTTTAGCTAAATCATGTCTTCCGCATGGATTTGAAGCTATCTCGTTTGTTTTGCCTGCATTTGATATTATATCATTTGTATCGCAAGTATTTGAAGCTAAATAATTTGTTTCGCAAGAAATTTAAGCTAAATCATGTGTTTCGCATGGAATTGAAGCTACCTAGTT
>NW_027477883.1:0-52498 GCF_051020955.1 Megalopta genalis
AACAAATGATATAGCTTCAAATACTTGCGATATAAGTGTTATAGCTTCAAATGCTGGCGAAATAAACGAGTTAGCTTCAAATCCATCCGAAACACATGATGTAGCTTCAAATCAATACGATGTAGATTGTTTAGCTTCAAATCCATGCGAATCAAATGATTTAGCTTCAAATACTTGCGATATAAGTGATATTGCTTCAAATGCAGGCGAAATGAACGAGTTAGCTTCAAATCCATGCGAAACGCATGATGTAGCTTCAAATCAATGCGATGTTGAGGATTTAGCTTCAATCCACGCGAAACAAATGATTTAGCTTCAAATACGTGCGATATAAGTTGTCTAGCATCAAATGCTGGCGAAGTAATCAAATTAGCTTCAAATCCATGCGAAACACATGATGTAGCTTCAAATCAATGCGATGTAGATGCTTTAGCTTCAAATCCAGGCGAAACAATTGATTTAGCTTCAAATACTTGCGATATAAGTGATATAGATTCAAAAAATGGCGAAATAATCGAGTTAGCTTCAAATCCATGCGAAACACATGATGTAGCTTCAAATCAATGCGGTGTAGAAGGTTTGGCTTGAAATCCATGCGAAACAAATGGTTTAGCTTCAATTTCATGCGAAACACATGGTTTAGCTTTAAATTCATGCGAAACAAATGATTTAGTTTCAAATACTTGCGATATAAGTGTTATAGCTTCAAATGCTGGCGAAATAAACGAGTTAGCTTCAAATCCATTCGAAACACATGATGTAGCTTCAAATCGATGCGATGTATAAGGTTAAGCTTCAAATCAAGCGAAACAAATGATTTAGCTTCAAATACTTGCGATATAAGTGATATAGCTTCAAATGCTGGCGAAATAATCGAGTTAGCTTCAAATCCATGCGAAACATATGATGTAGCTTCAAATCAATGCGATGTAGAAGGTTTGGCTTCAGATCCATGCGAAACAAATGGATTAGCTTCAAATACTTGCGATATAAGTGATGTAGCTTCAAATGCTGGCGAAATTACCGAGTTAGCTTCAAATCCATGCGAAACACATGATGTTGCTTAAAATCAATGCGATGTAGAAGGTTTAGCTTCAAATCCACGCGAATCAAATGATTTAGCTTCAAATACTTGCGATCTAAGTGGTCTAGCATCAAATGCTTGCGAAATAATCGAGTTAGCTTCAAATCCATGCGATACATATGATGTAGCTTCAAATCAATGCGATGTAGAAGCTATAGCTTCAGATCCATGCGAAACAAATGATTTAGCTTCAAATACTTGCGATATAAGTGATGTAGCTTCAAATGCTGGCGAAATAACCGAGTTAGATTCAAATGCATGCGAAACACATGATGTAGCTTCAAATCAATGCGATGTATAATGTTTAGCTTCAAATCAATGCGAAACAAATGATTTAACTTCAAATACTTGCGATATAAGTGATATAGATTCAAATGCTGGCGAAATAAACGAGTTACATTCAAATCCATGCGAAACACATTACATAGCTTCAAATCAATGCGATGTAGAAGGTTTAGCTTCAAATCCATGCGAAACAAATGATTTAGCTTCAAATACTTGTCAAACAAACGAGTTAGCTTCAAATCCATACGAAATACATGATGTAGCTTCCAATCAATGCGATGTAGAAAGATTAGCTTCAAATCCATGCGAAACACATGATGTAGCTTCAAATCAATGCGATGTATAAGGTTAAGCTTCAAATCCAAGCGAAACAAATGATTTAGCTTCAAATACTTGCGATATAAGTGATATAGCTTCAAATGCTGGCGAAGTAATCGAGTTAGCTTCAAATCCATGCGAAACACATGATGTAGCTTCAAATCAATGCGATGTAGAATGTTTAGCTTCAAATCCATGCGAATCAAATGATTTAGCTTCAAATACTTGCGATATAAGTGATATTGCTTCAAATGCAGGCGAAACGAACGAGTTAGCTTCAAATCCATGCGAAAAACATGATGTAGCTTCAAATCAATGCGATGTATAAGGTTAAGCTTCAAATCAAGCGAAACAAATGATTTAGCTTCAAATACTTGCGATATAAGTGATATAGCTTCAAATGCTGGCGAAATAATCGAGTTAGCTTCAAATCCATGCGAAACATATGATGTAGCTTCAAATCAATGCGATGTAGAAGGTTTGGCTTCAGATCCATGCGAAACAAATGGTTTAGCTTCAAATACTTGCGATATAAGTGATGTAGCTTCAAATGCTGGCGAAATAACCGAGTTAGCTTCAAATCCATGCGAAACACATGATGTTGCTTCAAATCAATGCGATGTTGAAGGTTTAGCTTCAAATCCACCCGAAACAAATGATTTAGCTTCAAATACTTGCGATATAAGTTGTCTAGCATCAAATGCTGGCGAAGTAATCTAGTTAGCTTCAAATCCATGCGAAACACATGATGTAGCTTCTAATCAATGCGATGTATAATGTTTAGCTTCAAATCCATGCGAAACAAATGATTTAGCTTCAAATACTTGCGATACAATTGATACAGATTCAAATGCTGGCGAAATAAACGAGTTGCGTTCAAATCCATGCGAAACACATGATATAGCTTCAAATCAATGCGATGTAGAAGGTTTAGCTTCAAATCCAAGCGAAAAAAATGATTTAGCTTCAAATACTTGCGACATAAGTGATATAGCTTCAGATGCTGGCGAAACGAACGAGTTAGCTACAAATCCATGCAAAACACATGATGTAGCTTCAAATCAATGCGATGTAGAAGGTTTAGCTTCAAATCCAAGCGAAACAAATGATTTAGCTTCAAATACTGGTCAAACAAACGAGTTAGCTTCAAATCCATGCGAAACACATGATGTAGCTTCATATCAATGCGATGCATAAGGTTTAGCTTCAAATCCATGAGAAACAAATGATATAGCTTCAAATACTTTCGATATAAGTGATATTGCATCAAATGCAGGCGAAACGAACGAGTTAGCTTCAAATCCATGCGAAACACATGATGTAGCTTCAAATCAATGCGGTGTAGAAGGTTTGGCTTGAAATCCATGCGAAACAAATGGTTTAGCTTCAATTTCATGCGAAACACATGGTTTAGCTTTAAATTCATGCGATACAAATGATTTAGTTTCAAATACTTGCGATATAAGTGTTATAGCTTCAAATGCTGGCGAAATAAACGAGTTAGCTTCAAATCCATCCGAAACACATGATGTAGCTTCAAATCAATGCGATGTAGATTGTTTAGCTTCAAATCCATGCGAATCAAATGATTTAGCTTCAAATACTTGCGATATAAGTGATATTGCTTCAAATGCAGGCGAAATGAACGAGTTAGCTTCAAATCCATTCGAAACACATGATGTAGCTTCAAATCGATGCGATGTATAAGGTTAAGCTTCAAATCAAGCGAAACAAATGATTTAGCTTCAAATACTTGCGATATAAGTGATATAGCTTCAAATGCTGGCGAAATAATCGAGTTAGCTTCAAATCCATGCGAAACATATGATGTAGCTTCAAATCAATGCGATGTAGAAGGTTTGGCTTCAGATCCATGCGAAACAAATGGATTAGCTTCAAATACTTGCGATATAAGTGATGTAGCTTCAAATGCTGGCGAAATTACCGAGTTAGCTTCAAATCCATGCGAAACACATGATGTTGCTTAAAATCAATGCGATGTAGAAGGTTTAGCTTCAAATCCACGCGAATCAAATGATTTAGCTTCAAATACTTGCGATCTAAGTGGTCTAGCATCAAATGCTTGCGAAATAATCGAGTTAGCTTCAAATCCATGCGATACATATGATGTAGCTTCAAATCAATGCGATGTAGAAGGTTTGGCTTCAGATCCATGTGAAACAAATGGATTAGCTTCAAATACTTGCGATATAAGTGATGTAGCTTCAAATGCTGGCGAAGTAATCTAGTTAGCTTCAAATCAATGCGAAACACATGATGTAGCTTCAAATCAATGCGATGTATAATGTTTAGCTTCAAATCCATGCGAAACAAATGATTTAGCTTCAAATACTTGCGATACAAGTGATACAGATTCAAATGCTGGCGAAATAAACGAGTTGCGTTCAAATCCATGCGAAACACATGATATAGCTTCAAATCAATGCGATGTAGAAGGTTTAGCTTCAAATCCAAGCGAAAAAAATGATTTAGCTTCAAATACTTGCGACATAAGTGATATAGCTTCAAATGCTGGCGAAACGAACGAGTTAGCTACAAATCCATGCAAAACACATGATGTAGCTTCAAATCAATGCGATGTAGAAGGTTTAGCTTCAAATCCAAGCGAAACAAATGATTTAGCTTCAAATACTGGTCAAACAAACGAGTTAGCTTCAAATCCATGCGAAACACATGATGTAGCTTCATATCAATGCGATGTATAAGGTTTAGCTTCAAATCCATGAGAAACAAATGATTTAGCTTCAAATACTTGCGATATAAGTGATATTGCTTCAAATGCAGGCGAAACGAACGAGTTAGCTTCAAATCCATGCGAAACACATGATGTAGCTTCAAATCAATGCGGTGTAGAATGTTTGGCTTGAAATCCATGCGAAACAAATGGTTTAGCTTCAAATTCATGCGAAACAAATGATTTAGTTTCAAATACTTGCGATATAAGTGTTATAGCTTCAAATGCTGGCGAAATAAACGAGTTAGCTTCAAATCCATCCGAAACACATGATGTAGCTTCAAATCAATGCGATGTAGATTGTTTAGCTTCAAATCCATGCGAATCAAATGATTTAGCTTCAAATACTTGCGATATAAGTGATATTGCTTCAAATGCAGGCGAAATGAACGAGTTAGCTTCAAATCCATTCGAAACACATGATGTAGCTTCAAATCGATGCGATGTGAGGATTTAGCTTCAAATCCACGCGAAACAAATGATTTAGCTTCAAATACGTGCGATATAAGTTGTCTAGCATCAAATGCTGGCGAAGTAATCAAATTAGCTTCAAATCCATGCGAAACACATGATGTAGCTTCAAATCAATGCGATGTAGACGGTTTAGCTTCAAATCCAGGCGAAACAATTGATTTAGCTTCAAATACTTGCGATATAAGTAATATAGCTTGAAATGCTGGCGAAATAAACGAGTTACCTTCAAATCCATACGAAACACATGGTATAGCTTCAAATCAATGCCATGTAGAAGGGTTAGCTTCAAATCCATGCGAAACAAATGATTTAGTTTCAAATACTTGCGATATAAGTGTTATAGCTTCAAATGCTGGCGAAATAAACGAGTTAGCTTCAAATCCATCCGAAACACATGATGTAGCTTCAAATCAATGCGATGTAGATTGTTTAGCTTCAAATCCATGCGAATCAAATGATTTAGCTTCAAATACTTGCGATATAAGTGATATTGCTTCAAATGCAGGCGAAATGAACGAGTTAGCTTCAAATCCATTCGAAACACATGATGTAGCTTCAAATCGATGCGATGTTGAGGATTTAGCTTCAAATCCATGCGAAACAAATGATTTAGCTTCAAATACTTGTCAAACAAACGAGTTAGCTTCAAATCCATACGAAATACATGATGTAGCTTCCAATCAATGCGATGTAGAAAGATTAGCTTCAAATCCATGCGAAACACATGATGTAGCTTCAAATCAATGCGATGTATAAGGTTAAGCTTCAAATCCAAGCGAAACAAATGATTTAGCTTCAAATACTTGCGATATAAGTGATATAGCTTCAAATGCTGGCGAAGTAATCGAGTTAGCTTCAAATCCATGCGAAACACATGATGTAGCTTCAAATCAATGCGATGTAGAATGTTTAGCTTCAAATCCATGCGAATCAAATGATTTAGCTTCAAATACTTGCGATATAAGTGATATTGCTTCAAATGCAGGCGAAACGAACGAGTTAGCTTCAAATCCATGCGAAAAACATGATGTAGCTTCAAATCAATGCGATGTATAAGGTTAAGCTTCAAATCAAGCGAAACAAATGATTTAGCTTCAAATACTTGCGATATAAGTGATATAGCTTCAAATGCTGGCGAAATAATCGAGTTAGCTTCAAATCCATGCGAAACATATGATGTAGCTTCAAATCAATGCGATGTAGAAGGTTTGGCTTCAGATCCATGCGAAACAAATGGTTTAGCTTCAAATACTTGCGATATAAGTGATGTAGCTTCAAATGCTGGCGAAATAACCGAGTTAGCTTCAAATCCATGCGAAACACATGATGTTGCTTCAAATCAATGCGATGTTGAAGGTTTAGCTTCAAATCCACCCGAAACAAATGATTTAGCTTCAAATACTTGCGATATAAGTTGTCTAGCATCAAATGCTGGCGAAGTAATCTAGTTAGCTTCAAATCCATGCGAAACACATGATGTAGCTTCTAATCAATGCGATGTATAATGTTTAGCTTCAAATCCATGCGAAACAAATGATTTAGCTTCAAATACTTGCGATACAATTGATACAGATTCAAATGCTGGCGAAATAAACGAGTTGCGTTCAAATCCATGCGAAACACATGATATAGCTTCAAATCAATGCGATGTAGAAGGTTTAGCTTCAAATCCAAGCGAAAAAAATGATTTAGCTTCAAATACTTGCGACATAAGTGATATAGCTTCAGATGCTGGCGAAACGAACGAGTTAGCTACAAATCCATGCAAAACACATGATGTAGCTTCAAATCAATGCGATGTAGAAGGTTTAGCTTCAAATCCAAGCGAAACAAATGATTTAGCTTCAAATACTGGTCAAACAAACGAGTTAGCTTCAAATCCATGCGAAACACATGATGTAGCTTCATATCAATGCGATGCATAAGGTTTAGCTTCAAATCCATGAGAAACAAATGATATAGCTTCAAATACTTTCGATATAAGTGATATTGCATCAAATGCAGGCGAAACGAACGAGTTAGCTTCAAATCCATGCGAAACACATGATGTAGCTTCAAATCAATGCGGTGTAGAAGGTTTGGCTTGAAATCCATGCGAAACAAATGGTTTAGCTTCAATTTCATGCGAAACACATGGTTTAGCTTTAAATTCATGCGATACAAATGATTTAGTTTCAAATACTTGCGATATAAGTGTTATAGCTTCAAATGCTGGCGAAATAAACGAGTTAGCTTCAAATCCATCCGAAACACATGATGTAGCTTCAAATCAATGCGATGTAGATTGTTTAGCTTCAAATCCATGCGAATCAAATGATTTAGCTTCAAATACTTGCGATATAAGTGATATTGCTTCAAATGCAGGCGAAATGAACGAGTTAGCTTCAAATCCATTCGAAACACATGATGTAGCTTCAAATCGATGCGATGTATAAGGTTAAGCTTCAAATCAAGCGAAACAAATGATTTAGCTTCAAATACTTGCGATATAAGTGATATAGCTTCAAATGCTGGCGAAATAATCGAGTTAGCTTCAAATCCATGCGAAACATATGATGTAGCTTCAAATCAATGCGATGTAGAAGGTTTGGCTTCAGATCCATGCGAAACAAATGGATTAGCTTCAAATACTTGCGATATAAGTGATGTAGCTTCAAATGCTGGCGAAATTACCGAGTTAGCTTCAAATCCATGCGAAACACATGATGTTGCTTAAAATCAATGCGATGTAGAAGGTTTAGCTTCAAATCCACGCGAATCAAATGATTTAGCTTCAAATACTTGCGATCTAAGTGGTCTAGCATCAAATGCTTGCGAAATAATCGAGTTAGCTTCAAATCCATGCGATACATATGATGTAGCTTCAAATCAATGCGATGTAGAAGGTTTGGCTTCAGATCCATGTGAAACAAATGGATTAGCTTCAAATACTTGCGATATAAGTGATGTAGCTTCAAATGCTGGCGAAGTAATCTAGTTAGCTTCAAATCAATGCGAAACACATGATGTAGCTTCAAATCAATGCGATGTATAATGTTTAGCTTCAAATCCATGCGAAACAAATGATTTAGCTTCAAATACTTGCGATACAAGTGATACAGATTCAAATGCTGGCGAAATAAACGAGTTGCGTTCAAATCCATGCGAAACACATGATATAGCTTCAAATCAATGCGATGTAGAAGGTTTAGCTTCAAATCCATGCGAAACAAATGATTTAGTTTCAAATACTTGCGATATAAGTGTTATAGCTTCAAATGCTGGCGAAATAAACGAGTTAGCTTCAAATCCATCCGAAACACATGATGTAGCTTCAAATCAATGCGATGTAGATTGTTTAGCTTCAAATCCATGCGAATCAAATGATTTAGCTTCAAATACTTGCGATATAAGTGATATTGCTTCAAATGCAGGCGAAATGAACGAGTTAGCTTCAAATCCATTCGAAACACATGATGTAGCTTCAAATCGATGCGATGTTGAGGATTTAGCTTCAAATCCATGCGAAACAAATGATTTAGCTTCAAATACTTGTCAAACAAACGAGTTAGCTTCAAATCCATACGAAATACATGATGTAGCTTCCAATCAATGCGATGTAGAAAGATTAGCTTCAAATCCATGCGAAACACATGATGTAGCTTCAAATCAATGCGATGTATAAGGTTAAGCTTCAAATCCAAGCGAAACAAATGATTTAGCTTCAAATACTTGCGATATAAGTGATATAGCTTCAAATGCTGGCGAAGTAATCGAGTTAGCTTCAAATCCATGCGAAACACATGATGTAGCTTCAAATCAATGCGATGTAGAATGTTTAGCTTCAAATCCATGCGAATCAAATGATTTAGCTTCAAATACTTGCGATATAAGTGATATTGCTTCAAATGCAGGCGAAACGAACGAGTTAGCTTCAAATCCATGCGAAAAACATGATGTAGCTTCAAATCAATGCGATGTATAAGGTTAAGCTTCAAATCAAGCGAAACAAATGATTTAGCTTCAAATACTTGCGATATAAGTGATATAGCTTCAAATGCTGGCGAAATAATCGAGTTAGCTTCAAATCCATGCGAAACATATGATGTAGCTTCAAATCAATGCGATGTAGAAGGTTTGGCTTCAGATCCATGCGAAACAAATGGTTTAGCTTCAAATACTTGCGATATAAGTGATGTAGCTTCAAATGCTGGCGAAATAACCGAGTTAGCTTCAAATCCATGCGAAACACATGATGTTGCTTCAAATCAATGCGATGTTGAAGGTTTAGCTTCAAATCCACCCGAAACAAATGATTTAGCTTCAAATACTTGCGATATAAGTTGTCTAGCATCAAATGCTGGCGAAGTAATCTAGTTAGCTTCAAATCCATGCGAAACACATGATGTAGCTTCTAATCAATGCGATGTATAATGTTTAGCTTCAAATCCATGCGAAACAAATGATTTAGCTTCAAATACTTGCGATACAATTGATACAGATTCAAATGCTGGCGAAATAAACGAGTTGCGTTCAAATCCATGCGAAACACATGATATAGCTTCAAATCAATGCGATGTAGAAGGTTTAGCTTCAAATCCAAGCGAAAAAAATGATTTAGCTTCAAATACTTGCGACATAAGTGATATAGCTTCAGATGCTGGCGAAACGAACGAGTTAGCTACAAATCCATGCAAAACACATGATGTAGCTTCAAATCAATGCGATGTAGAAGGTTTAGCTTCAAATCCAAGCGAAACAAATGATTTAGCTTCAAATACTGGTCAAACAAACGAGTTAGCTTCAAATCCATGCGAAACACATGATGTAGCTTCATATCAATGCGATGCATAAGGTTTAGCTTCAAATCCATGAGAAACAAATGATATAGCTTCAAATACTTTCGATATAAGTGATATTGCATCAAATGCAGGCGAAACGAACGAGTTAGCTTCAAATCCATGCGAAACACATGATGTAGCTTCAAATCAATGCGGTGTAGAAGGTTTGGCTTGAAATCCATGCGAAACAAATGGTTTAGCTTCAATTTCATGCGAAACACATGGTTTAGCTTTAAATTCATGCGATACAAATGATTTAGTTTCAAATACTTGCGATATAAGTGTTATAGCTTCAAATGCTGGCGAAATAAACGAGTTAGCTTCAAATCCATCCGAAACACATGATGTAGCTTCAAATCAATGCGATGTAGATTGTTTAGCTTCAAATCCATGCGAATCAAATGATTTAGCTTCAAATACTTGCGATATAAGTGATATTGCTTCAAATGCAGGCGAAATGAACGAGTTAGCTTCAAATCCATTCGAAACACATGATGTAGCTTCAAATCGATGCGATGTATAAGGTTAAGCTTCAAATCAAGCGAAACAAATGATTTAGCTTCAAATACTTGCGATATAAGTGATATAGCTTCAAATGCTGGCGAAATAATCGAGTTAGCTTCAAATCCATGCGAAACATATGATGTAGCTTCAAATCAATGCGATGTAGAAGGTTTGGCTTCAGATCCATGCGAAACAAATGGATTAGCTTCAAATACTTGCGATATAAGTGATGTAGCTTCAAATGCTGGCGAAATTACCGAGTTAGCTTCAAATCCATGCGAAACACATGATGTTGCTTAAAATCAATGCGATGTAGAAGGTTTAGCTTCAAATCCACGCGAATCAAATGATTTAGCTTCAAATACTTGCGATCTAAGTGGTCTAGCATCAAATGCTTGCGAAATAATCGAGTTAGCTTCAAATCCATGCGATACATATGATGTAGCTTCAAATCAATGCGATGTAGAAGGTTTGGCTTCAGATCCATGTGAAACAAATGGATTAGCTTCAAATACTTGCGATATAAGTGATGTAGCTTCAAATGCTGGCGAAGTAATCTAGTTAGCTTCAAATCAATGCGAAACACATGATGTAGCTTCAAATCAATGCGATGTATAATGTTTAGCTTCAAATCCATGCGAAACAAATGATTTAGCTTCAAATACTTGCGATACAAGTGATACAGATTCAAATGCTGGCGAAATAAACGAGTTGCGTTCAAATCCATGCGAAACACATGATATAGCTTCAAATCAATGCGATGTAGAAGGTTTAGCTTCAAATCCAAGCGAAAAAAATGATTTAGCTTCAAATACTTGCGACATAAGTGATATAGCTTCAAATGCTGGCGAAACGAACGAGTTAGCTACAAATCCATGCAAAACACATGATGTAGCTTCAAATCAATGCGATGTAGAAGGTTTAGCTTCAAATCCAAGCGAAACAAATGATTTAGCTTCAAATACTGGTCAAACAAACGAGTTAGCTTCAAATCCATGCGAAACACATGATGTAGCTTCATATCAATGCGATGTATAAGGTTTAGCTTCAAATCCATGAGAAACAAATGATTTAGCTTCAAATACTTGCGATATAAGTGATATTGCTTCAAATGCAGGCGAAACGAACGAGTTAGCTTCAAATCCATGCGAAACACATGATGTAGCTTCAAATCAATGCGGTGTAGAATGTTTGGCTTGAAATCCATGCGAAACAAATGGTTTAGCTTCAAATTCATGCGAAACAAATGATTTAGTTTCAAATACTTGCGATATAAGTGTTATAGCTTCAAATGCTGGCGAAATAAACGAGTTAGCTTCAAATCCATCCGAAACACATGATGTAGCTTCAAATCAATGCGATGTAGATTGTTTAGCTTCAAATCCATGCGAATCAAATGATTTAGCTTCAAATACTTGCGATATAAGTGATATTGCTTCAAATGCAGGCGAAATGAACGAGTTAGCTTCAAATCCATTCGAAACACATGATGTAGCTTCAAATCGATGCGATGTTGAGGATTTAGCTTCAAATCCACGCGAAACAAATGATTTAGCTTCAAATACGTGCGATATAAGTTGTCTAGCATCAAATGCTGGCGAAGTAATCAAATTAGCTTCAAATCCATGCGAAACACATGATGTAGCTTCAAATCAATGCGATGTAGACGGTTTAGCTTCAAATCCAGGCGAAACAATTGATTTAGCTTCAAATACTTGCGATATAAGTAATATAGCTTGAAATGCTGGCGAAATAAACGAGTTACCTTCAAATCCATACGAAACACATGGTATAGCTTCAAATCAATGCCATGTAGAAGGGTTAGCTTCAAATCCATGCGAAACAAATGATTTAGCTTCAAATACTTGCGATATAAATGATATAGCTTCAAATGCTGGCGAAATAAACGAGTTAGCTTCAACTCCATGCGGACCACATGATGCAGCTTCAAATCAGTGGAATGTGTAAGGTTTAGCTTCAAATCAATGCGATGTATAAGGTTTAGCATCAAATCCAAGCGAAACAAATGATTTAGCTTCAAATACTTGCGATATAAGTGATATAGCTTCAAATGCTGACGAAATAAACTAGTTAGCTTCAAATCCATGCGAAACACATGATGTAGCTTCAAATCAATGCGATGTAGAAGGATTAGCTTCAAATCCATGAGAAACAAATGATTTAGCTTCAAATAGTTGCGATATAAATGATATAGCTTCAAATGCTGGCGAAATAGACGAGTTGGCTTCAAATCCATGCGGAACACATGATGTAGCTTCAAATCAATGCAATGTGTAAGGTTTAGCTTCAAATCAATGCGATGTATAAGGTTTAGCTTCACTTCCATGCGAAACAAATGATTTAGCTTCAAATACTTGCGATATAAGTGATATAGCTTCATATGCTGCCGAAATAAACGAGTTAGCTTCAAATCCATGCGGAACACATGATGTAGCTTCAAATCAATGCGATGTATAAGGTTTGGCTTCAAATCCAGGCGAAACAATTGATTTAGCTTCAAATATTTGCGATATAAGTAATATGACTTCAAATGCTGGCTAAATAATCGAGTTAGCTTCAAATCCATGCGATACATATGATGTAGCTTCAAATCAATGCGATGTAGAAGGTTTGGCTTCAGATCCGTGCGAAACAAATGATTTAGCTTTAAATACTTGCGATATAACTGATATAGCTTCAAATGCTGGCGACATAACCGAGTTAGCTTCAAATGCATGCGAAACACATGATGTAGCTTCAAATCAATGCGATGTATAATGTTTAACTTCAAATCCATGCGAATCAAATGATTTAGCTTCAAATACTTGCGATATAAGTGATATTGCTTCAAATGCAGGCGAAACGAACGAGTTAGCTTCAAATCCATGCGAAAAACATGATGTAGCTTCAAATCAATGCGATGTATAAGGTTAAGCTTCAAATCAAGCGAAACAAATGATTTAGCTTCAAATACTTGCGATATAACTGATATAGCTTCAAATGCTGGCGACATAACCGAGTTAGCTTCAAATGCATGCGAAACATATGATGTAGGTTGAAATCAAAGCGATGTAGAAGGATTAGTTTCAAATCCATGTTAAACAAATGGTTTTGATTCAAATACTTGTGATTTAAGTGACATAGCTTCAAAAGCAGGCGAAACAAACCCTTTAGCTTCAAATCCATGCGAATCACATTATTTAGATTCAAATTCATGCGAAACACATGGTTTAGCTCCAAATTCATGCGAAACAAATGATTTAGTTCCATTTTCTTGCGATATAAGTGATATAGCTTCAAATGCTGGCGAAATAAACGAGTTAGCTTCAAATCCATGCGAGACCCATGATGTAGCTTTAAATCAATGCGATGTATAAGGTTTGGCTTCAAATCCAGGAGAAACAATTGATTTAGCTTCGAATATTTGCGATATAAGTAATATAGCTTCAAATGCTGGCGAAATAAACGAGTTAACTTCAAATCCATGCGAAACACATTACATAGCTTCAAATCAATGCGATGTAGAAGGTTTAGCTTCAAATCCATGCGAAACAAATGATTTAGCTTCAAATACTTGTCAAACAAACGAGTTAGCTTCAAATCCATACGAAATACATGATGTAGCTTCCAATCAATGCGATGTAGAAAGATTAGCTTCAAATCCATGCGAAACACATGATGTAGCTTCAAATCAATGCGATGTATAAGGTTAAGCTTCAAATCCAAGCGAAACAAATGATTTAGCTTCAAATACTTGCGATATAAGTGATATAGCTTCAAATGCTGGCGAAGTAATCGAGTTAGCTTCAAATCCATGCGAAACACATGATGTAGCTTCAAATCAATGCGATGTAGAATGTTTAGCTTCAAATCCATGCGAATCAAATGATTTAGCTTCAAATACTTGCGATATAAGTGATATTGCTTCAAATGCAGGCGAAACGAACGAGTTAGCTTCAAATCCATGCGAAAAACATGATGTAGCTTCAAATCAATGCGATGTATAAGGTTAAGTTTCAAATCAAGCGAAACAAATGATTTAGCTTCAAATACTTGCGCTATATGTGATATTGCTTCAAATGCAGGCGAAACGAATGAGTTAGATTCAAATCCATGCGAAACACATGATGTAGCATCAAATCAATGCGATGTAGAAGTTTAGCTTCAAATCCAAGCGAAACAAATGATTTAGCTTTAAATACTGGTCAAACAAACGAGTTAGCTTCAAATCCATGCGAAACACATGATGTAGCTTCATATCAATGCGATGTATAAGGTTTAGCTTCAAATCCATGAGAAACAAATGATTTAGCTTCAAATACTTGCGATATAAGTGATGTAGCTTCAAATACTGGCGAAATAACCGAGTTAGCTTCAAATGCATGCGAAACACATGATGTAGCTTCTAATGTATAAGGTTTATTATCAAATCCACGCGAAACAAATGATTTAGCTTCAAATACTTGCGATATAAGTAATATAGCTTCAAATGCTGGCGAAATAAACGAGTTACCTTCAAATCCATGCGAAACACATGGTATAGCTTCAAATCAATGCGATGTAGAAGGGTTAGCTTCAAATCCATGCGAAACAAATGATTTAGCTTCAAATACTTGCGATATAAATGATATAGCTTCAAATGCTGGCGAAATAAACGAGTTACCTTCGAATCCATGCGAAATACATGGTATAGCTTCAAGTCAATGCGATGTAGAAGGTTTGGCTTCAGATCCATGCGAAACAAGTGATTTGGCTTCAAATACTTGCGATATAAGTGATATAGCTTCAAATGCTGGCGAAATAAACGAGTTACCTTCAAATCCATGCGAAACACATGATGTAGCTTCAAATCAATGCGATGTAGATTATTTAGCTTCAAATCCATGCGAAGCAAATGATTTTGCTTCAAATACTTGCGATATTAGTAATATATCATCAAATGCTGGCGAAATAATCGAGTTAGCTTCAAATCCAAGCAAAGCACATTATGTAGCTTCAAATCAATGCGATGTAGAAGGTTTTGCTTCAAATCCAGGCGAAACAAATAATTTAGCTACAAAACCATTCGAAACACATGGTACAGCTTCAAATCAATGCGATGTATAAGGTTTAGCTTCAAATCCAAGTGAAACAAATGATTTAGCTTCAAATACTTGCGATATATGTGATATTGCTTCAAATGCAGGCGAAACGAACGAGTTAGCTTCAAATCCATTCGAAACACATGATGTAGCTTCATATCAATGCGATGTAGAAGGTTTAGCTTCAAATCCAAGCGAAACAAATGATTTAGCTTCAAATACTGGTCAAACAAACGAGTTAGCTTCAAATCCATGCGAAACACATGATGTAGCTTCATATCAATGCGATGTATAAGGTTTAGCTTCAAATCCATGAGAAACAAATGATTTAGCTTCAAATACTTGCGATATAAGTGATATTGCTTCAAATGCAGGCGAAACGAACGAGTTAGCTTCAAATCCATGCGAAACACATGATGTAGCTTCAAATCAATGCGATGTAGAAGGTTTAGCTTCAGATCCAGGCGAAACAAATGATTTAGCTTCAAATACTGGTCAAACAAACGAGTTAGCTTCAAATCCATGCGAAACACATGATGTAGCTTCATATCAATGCGATGTAGCAAGATTAGCTTCAAATCCATGCGAAACACATGATGTTGCTTCAAATCAATGCGATGTATAAGGTTTAGCATCAACTCCAGGCGAAACAAATGATTTAGCTTCAAATACTTTCGATATATGTGATATAGTTTCAAATGCTGGCGAAATAATCGAGTTAGCTTCAAATCCATGCGAACCACATGATGTAGCTTCAAATCGATGCGATGTAGACGGTTTAGCTTCAAATCCAGGCGAAACAATTGATTTAGCTTCAAATACTTACGATATAAGTAATATAGCTTCAAATGCTGGCGAAATAAACGAGTTTCCTTCAAATCCATGCGAAACACATGGTATAGCTTCAAATCAATGCGATGTAGAAGTTTAGCTTCAAATCCAAGCGAAACAAATGATTTAGCTTCAAATACTGGTCAAACAAACGAGTTAGCTTCAAATCCATGTGAAACACATGATGTTGCTTCATATCAATGCGATGTATAAGGTTTAGCTTCAAATCCACGAGAAACAAATGATTTAGCTTCAAATACTTGCGATATAAGTGATGTAGCTACAAATACTGGCGAAATAACCGAGTTAGCTTCAAATGCATGCGAAACACATGATGTAGCTTCAAATCAATGCGATGTATAATATTTAGCTTCAAATCAATGCGAAACAAATGATTTATCTTCAAATACTTGCGATATAAGTGATATAGATTCAAATGCTGGCGAAATAAACGAGTTACCTTCAAATCCATGCGAAACATTGATATAGCTTCAAATCAATGCGATGTAGAAGATGTAGCTTCAAATCCAAGCGAAACAAATGATTTAGCTTCAAATACTTGCGATATAAGTGTTATAGCTTCTAATGCTGGCGAAGTAATCGAGTTAGCTTCAAATCCATGCTAAACACATGATGTAGCTTCAAATCAATGCGATGTAGAATGTTTAGCTTCAAATCCATGCGATTCAAATGATTTAGCTTCAAATACTTGCGATATAAGTGATATTGCTTCAAATGCAGGCGAAACGAACGAGTTAGCTTCAAATCCATGCGAAACACATGATGTAGCTTCAAATCAATGCTATGTTGAAGGTTTAGCTTCAAATCCACGCGAAACAAATTATTTAGCTTCAAATACTTGCGATATAAGTGATGTAGCTACAAATACTGGCGAAATAACCGAGTTAGCTTCAAATGCATGCGAAACACATGATGTAGCTTCAAATCAATGCGATGTATAATATTTAGCTTCAAATCAATGCGAAACAAATGATTTATCTTCAAATACTTGCGATATAAGTGATATAGATTCAAATGCTGGCGAAATAAACGAGTTACCTTCAAATCCATGCGAAACATTGATATAGCTTCAAATCAATGCGATGTAGAAGGTATAGCTTCAAATCCAAGCGAAACAAATGATTTAGCTTCAAATACTTGCGATATAAGTGTTATAGCTTCAAATGCTGGCGAAGTAATCGAGTTAGCTTCAAATCCATGCGAAACACATGATGTAGCTTCAAATCAATGCGATGTAGAATGTTTAGCTTCAAATCCATGCGATTCAAATGATTTAGCTTCAAATACTTGCGATATAAGTGATATTGCTTCAAATGCAGGCGAAACGAACGAGTTAGCTTCAAATCCATGCGAAACACATGATGTAGCTTCAAATCAATGCGATGTAGAAGGTTTAGCTTCAGATCCAGGGAAACAAATGATTTAGCTTCAAATACTGGTCAAACAAACGAGTTAGCTTCAAATCCATGCGAAACACATGATGTAGCTTCATATCAATGCGATGTAGAAAGATTAGCTTCAAATCCATGCGAAACACATGATGTTGCTTCAAATCAATGCGATGTATAAGGTTTAGCATCAACTCCATGCGAAACAAATGATGTAGCTTCAAATCAATGCGATGTAGATTATTTAGATATAAAAGTCCATGCGAAACAAATGATTTAGCTTCAAATACTTGCGATATAAGTGATATAGCTTCAAATGCTGGCGAAATAAACGAGTTACCTTCAAATCCATGCGAAACACATGATGTAGCTTCAAATCAATGCGATGTATAATGTTTAGCTTCAAATCCATGCGAAACAAATGATTTAGCTTCAAATACTTGCGATACAAGTGATACAGATTCAAATGCTGGCGAAATAAACGAGTTGCGTTCAAATCCATGCGAAACACATGATATAGCTTCAAATCAATGCGATGTAGAAGGTTTAGCTTCAAATCCAAGCGAAAAAAATGATTTAGCTTCAAATACTTGCGACATAAGTGATATAGCTTCAAATGCTGGCGAAACGAACGAGTTAGCTACAAATCCATGCAAAACACATGATGTAGCTTCAAATCAATGCGATGTAGAAGGTTTAGCTTCAAATCCAAGCGAAACAAATGATTTAGCTTCAAATACTGGTCAAACAAACGAGTTAGCTTCAAATCCATGCGAAACACATGATGTAGCTTCATATCAATGCGATGTATAAGGTTTAGCTTCAAATCCATGAGAAACAAATGATTTAGCTTCAAATACTTGCGATATAAGTGATATTGCTTCAAATGCAGGCGAAACGAACGAGTTAGCTTCAAATCCATGCGAAACACATGATGTAGCTTCAAATCAATGCGGTGTAGAATGTTTGTCTTGAAATCCATGCGAAACAAATGGTTTAGCTTCAAATTCATGCGAAACAAATGATTTAGTTTCAAATACTTGCGATATAAGTGTTATAGCTTCAAATGCTGGCGAAATAAACGAGTTAGCTTCAAATCCATCCGAAACACATGATGTAGCTTCAAATCAATGCGATGTAGATGTTTAGCTTCAAATCCATGCGAATCAAATGATTTAGCTTCAAATACTTGCGATATAAGTGATATTGCTTCAAATGCAGGCGAAATGAACGAGTTAGCTTCAAATCCATTCGAAACACATGATGTAGCTTCAAATCGATGCGATGTTGAGGATTTAGCTTCAAATCCACGCGAAACAAATGATTTAGCTTCAAATACGTGCGATATAAGTTGTCTAGCATCAAATGCTGGCGAAGTAATCAAATTAGCTTCAAATCCATGCGAAACACATGATGTAGCTTCAAATCAATGCGATGTAGACGGTTTAGCTTCAAATCCAGGCGAAACAATTGATTTAGCTTCAAATACTTGCGATATAAGTAATATAGCTTGAAATGCTGGCGAAATAAACGAGTTACCTTCAAATCCATACGAAACACATGGTATAGCTTCAAATCAATGCCATGTAGAAGGGTTAGCTTCAAATCCATGCGAAACAAATGATTTAGCTTCAAATACTTGCGATATAAATGATATAGCTTCAAATGCTGGCGAAATAAACGAGTTAGCTTCAACTCCATGCGGACCACATGATGCAGCTTCAAATCAGTGGAATGTGTAAGGTTTAGCTTCAAATCAATGCGATGTATAAGGTTTAGCATCAAATCCAAGCGAAACAAATGATTTAGCTTCAAATACTTGCGATATAAGTGATATAGCTTCAAATGCTGACGAAATAAACTAGTTAGCTTCAAATCCATGCGAAACACATGATGTAGCTTCAAATCAATGCGATGTAGAAGGATTAGCTTCAAATCCATGAGAAACAAATGATTTAGCTTCAAATAGTTGCGATATAAATGATATAGCTTCAAATGCTGGCGAAATAGACGAGTTGGCTTCAAATCCATGCGGAACACATGATGTAGCTTCAAATCAATGCAATGTGTAAGGTTTAGCTTCAAATCAATGCGATGTATAAGGTTTAGCATCAAATCCAAGCGAAACAAATGATTTAGCTTCAAATACTTGCGATATAAGTGATATAGCTTCATATGCTGCCGAAATAAACGAGTTAGCTTCAAATCCATGCGGAACACATGATGTAGCTTCAAATCAATGCGATGTATAAGGTTTGGCTTCAAATCCAGGCGAAACAATTGATTTAGCTTCAAATATTTGCGATATAAGTAATATGACTTCAAATGCTGGCTAAATAATCGAGTTAGCTTCAAATCCATGCGATACATATGATGTAGCTTCAAATCAATGCGATGTAGAAGGTTTGGCTTCAGATCCGTGCGAAACAAATGATTTAGCTTTAAATACTTGCGATATAACTGATATAGCTTCAAATGCTGGCGACATAACCGAGTTAGCTTCAAATGCATGCGAAACACATGATGTAGCTTCAAATCAATGCGATGTATAATGTTTAGCTTCAAATCCATGCGAATCAAATGATTTAGCTTCAAATACTTGCGATATAAGTGATATTGCTTCAAATGCAGGCGAAACGAACGAGTTAGCTTCAAATCCATGCGAAAAACATGATGTAGCTTCAAATCAATGCGATGTATAAGGTTAAGCTTCAAATCAAGCGAAACAAATGATTTAGCTTCAAATACTTGCGATATAACTGATATAGCTTCAAATGCTGGCGACATAACCGAGTTAGCTTCAAATGCATGCGAAACATATGATGTAGGTTGAAATCAAAGCGATGTAGAAGGATTAGTTTCAAATCCATGTTAAACAAATGGTTTTGATTCAAATACTTGTGATTAAGTGACATAGCTTCAAAAGCAGGCGAAACAAACCCTTTAGCTTCAAATCCATGCGAATCACATTATTTAGATTCAAATTCATGCGAAACACATGGTTTAGCTCCAAATTCATGCGAAACAAATGATTTAGTTCCATTTTCTTGCGATATAAGTGATATAGCTTCAAATGCTGGCGAAATAAACGAGTTAGCTTCAAATCCATGCGAGACCCATGATGTAGCTTTAAATCAATGCGATGTATAAGGTTTGGCTTCAAATCCAGGAGAAACAATTGATTTAGCTTCGAATATTTGCGATATAAGTAATATAGCTTCAAATGCTGGCGAAATAAACGAGTTAACTTCAAATCCATGCGAAACACATTACATAGCTTCAAATCAATGCGATGTAGAAGGTTTAGCTTCAAATCCATGCGAAACAAATGATTTAGCTTCAAATACTTGTCAAACAAACGAGTTAGCTTCAAATCCATACGAAATACATGATGTAGCTTCCAATCAATGCGATGTAGAAAGATTAGCTTCAAATCCATGCGAAACACATGATGTAGCTTCAAATCAATGCGATGTATAAGGTTAAGCTTCAAATCCAAGCGAAACAAATGATTTAGCTTCAAATACTTGCGATATAAGTGATATAGCTTCAAATGCTGGCGAAGTAATCGAGTTAGCTTCAAATCCATGCGAAACACATGATGTAGCTTCAAATCAATGCGATGTAGAATGTTTAGCTTCAAATCCATGCGAATCAAATGATTTAGCTTCAAATACTTGCGATATAAGTGATATTGCTTCAAATGCAGGCGAAACGAACGAGTTAGCTTCAAATCCATGCGAAAAAACATGATGTAGCTTCAAATCAATGCGATGTATAAGGTTAAGCTTCAAATCAAGCGAAACAAATGATTTAGCTTCAAATACTTGCGCTATATGTGATATTGCTTCAAATGCAGGCGAAACGAACGAGTTAGATTCAAATCCATGCGAAACACATGATGTAGCATCAAATCAATGCGATGTAGAAGTTTAGCTTCAAATCCAAGCGAAACAAATGATTTAGCTTTAAATACTGGTCAAACAAACGAGTTAGCTTCAAATCCATGCGAAACACATGATGTAGCTTCATATCAATGCGATGTATAAGGTTTAGCTTCAAATCCATGAGAAACAAATGATTTAGCTTCAAATACTTGCGATATAAGTGATGTAGCTTCAAATACTGGCGAAATAACCGAGTTAGCTTCAAATGCATGCGAAACACATGATGTAGCTTCAAATGTATAAGGTTTATTATCAAATCCACGCGAAACAAATGATTTAGCTTCAAATACTTGCGATATAAGTAATATAGCTTCAAATGCTGGCGAAATAAACGAGTTACCTTCAAATCCATGCGAAACACATGGTATAGCTTCAAATCAATGCGATGTAGAAGGGTTAGCTTCAAATCCATGCGAAACAAATGATTTAGCTTCAAATACTTGCGATATAAATGATATAGCTTCAAATGCTGGCGAAATAAACGAGTTACCTTCGAATCCATGCGAAACACATGGTATAGCTTCAAGTCAATGCGATGTAGAAGGTTTGGCTTCAGATCCATGCGAAACAAGTGATTTGGCTTCAAATACTTGCGATATAAGTGATATAGCTTCAAATGCTGGCGAAATAAACGAGTTACCTTCAAATCCATGCGAAACACATGATGTAGCTTCAAATCAATGCGATGTAGATTATTTAGCTTCAAATCCATGCGAAGCAAATGATTTTGCTTCAAATACTTGCGATATTAGTAATATATCATCAAATGCTGGCGAAATAATCGAGTTAGCTTCAAATCCAAGCAAAGCACATTATGTAGCTTCAAATCAATGCGATGTAGAAGGTTTTGCTTCAAATCCAGGCGAAACAAATAATTTAGCTACAAAACCATTCGAAACACATGGTACAGCTTCAAATCAATGCGATGTATAAGGTTTAGCTTCAAATCCAAGTGAAACAAATGATTTAGCTTCAAATACTTGCGATATATGTGATATTGCTTCAAATGCAGGCGAAACGAACGAGTTAGCTTCAAATCCATTCGAAACACATGATGTAGCTTCATATCAATGCGATGTAGAAGGTTTAGCTTCAAATCCAAGCGAAACAAATGATTTAGCTTCAAATACTGGTCAAACAAACGAGTTAGCTTCAAATCCATGCGAAACACATGATGTAGCTTCATATCAATGCGATGTATAAGGTTTAGCTTCAAATCCATGAGAAACAAATGATTTAGCTTCAAATACTTGCGATATAAGTGATATTGCTTCAAAATGCAGGCGAAACGAACGAGTTAGCTTCAAATCCATGCGAAACACATGATGTAGCTTCAAATCAATGCGATGTAAAAGGTTTAGCTTCAGATCCAGGCGAAACAAATGATTTAGCTTCAAATACTGGTCAAACAAACGAGTTAGCTTCAAATCCATGCGAAACACATGATGTAGCTTCATATCAATGCGATGTAGCAAGATTAGCTTCAAATCCATGCGAAACACATGATGTTGCTTCAAATCAATGCGATGTATAAGGTTTAGCATCACTCCAGGCGAAACAAATGATTTAGCTTCAAATACTTTCGATATATGTGATATAGTTTCAAATGCTGGCGAAATAATCGAGTTAGCTTCAAATCCATGCGAACCACATGATGTAGCTTCAAATCGATGCGATGTAGACGGTTTAGCTTCAAATCCAGGCGAAACAATTGATTTAGCTTCAAATACTTACGATATAAGTAATATAGCTTCAAATGCTGGCGAAATAAACGAGTTTCCTTCAAATCCATGCGAAACACATGGTATAGCTTCAAATCAATGCGATGTAGAATGTTTGGCTTCAGATCCATGCGAAACAGATGATTTGACTTCAAATACTTGCGATATAATTGATATAGCTTCAAATGCTGGCGAAATAAACGAGTTACCTTCAAATCCATGCGAAACACATGATGTAGCTTCAAATCAATGCGATGTAGATTATTTAGCTTCAAATCCATGCGAAGCAAATGATTTTGCTTCAAATACTTGCGATATAAGTAATATAACTTCAAATGCTGGCGAAATAATCGAGTTAGCTTCAATCCAAGCAAAGCACATTATGTAGCTTCAAATCAATGCGATGTAGAAGGTTTTGCTTCAAATCCAGGCGAAACAAATAATTTAGCTACAAATCCATTCGAAACACATGGTACAGCTTCAAATCAATGCGATGTATAAGGTTTAGATTCAAATCCAAGTGAAACAAATGATTTAGCTTCAAATACTTGCGATATATGTGATATTGCCTCAAATGCAGGCGAAACGAACGAGTTAGATTCAAATCCATGCGAAACACATGATGTAGCATCAAATCAATGCGATGTAGAAGTTTAGCTTCAAATCCAAGCGAAACAAATGATTTAGCTTCAAATACTGGTCAAACAAACGAGTTAGCTTCAAATGCATGCGAAACACATGATGTAGCTTCAAATCAATGCGATGTATAATATTTAGCTTCAAATCAATGCGAAACAAATGATTTATCTTCAAATACTTGCGATATAAGTGATATAGATTCAAATGCTGGCGAAATAAACGAGTTACCTTCAAATCCATGCGAAACATTGATATAGCTTCAAATCAATGCGATGTAGAAGATGTAGCTTCAAATCCAAGCGAAACAAATGATTTAGCTTCAAATACTTGCGATATAAGTGTTATAGCTTCTAATGCTGGCGAAGTAATCGAGTTAGCTTCAAATCCATGCTAAACACATGATGTAGCTTCAAATCAATGCGATGTAGAATGTTTAGCTTCAAATCCATGCGATTCAAATGATTTAGCTTCAAATACTTGCGATATAAGTGATATTGCTTCAAATGCAGGCGAAACGAACGAGTTAGCTTCAAATCCATGCGAAACACATGATGTAGCTTCAAATCAATGCTATGTTGAAGGTTTAGTTTCAAATCCACGCGAAACAAATGATTTAGCTTCAAATACTTGCGATATAAGTGATGTAGCTACAAATACTGGCGAAATAACCGAGTTAGCTTCAAATGCATGCGAAACACATGATGTAGCTTCAAATCAATGCGATGTATAATATTTAGCTTCAAATCAATGCGAAACAAATGATTTATCTTCAAATACTTGCGATATAAGTGATATAGATTCAAATGCTGGCGAAATAAACGAGTTACCTTCAAATCCATGCGAAACATTGATATAGCTTCAAATCAATGCGATGTAGAAGATGTAGCTTCAAATCCAAGCGAAACAAATGATTTAGCTTCAAATACTTGCGATATAAGTGTTATAGCTTCAAATGCTGGCGAAGTAATCGAGTTAGCTTCAAATCCATGCGAAACACATGATGTAGCTTCAAATCAATGCGATGTAGAATGTTTAGCTTCAAATCCATGCGATTCAAATGATTTAACTTCAAATACTTGCGATATAAGTGATATTGCTTTCAAATGCAGGCGAAACGAACGAGTTAGCTTCAAATCCATGCGAAACACATGATGTAGCTTCAAATCAATGCTATGTTGAAGGTTTAGCTTCAAATCCACGCGAAACAAATTATTTAGCTTCAAATACTTGCGATATAAGTGATGTAGCTACAAATACTGGCGAAATAACCGAGTTAGCTTCAAATGCATGCGAAACACATGATGTAGCTTCAAATCAATGCGATGTATAATATTTAGCTTCAAATCAATGCGAAACAAATGATTTATCTTCAAATACTTGCGATATAAGTGATATAGATTCAAATGCTGGCGAAATAAACGAGTTACCTTCAAATCCATGCGAAACATTGATATAGCTTCAAATCAATGCGATGTAGAAGGTATAGCTTCAAATCCAAGCGAAACAAATGATTTAGCTTCAAATACTTGCGATATAAGTGTTATAGCTTCAAATGCTGGCGAAGTAATCGAGTTATCTTCAAATCCATGCGAAACACATGATGTAGCTTCAAATCAATGCGATGTAGAATGTTTAGCTTCAAATCCATGCGATTCAAATGATTTAGCTTCAAATACTTGCGATATAAGTGATATTGCTTCAAATGCAGGCGAAACGAACGAGTTAGCTTCAAATCCATGCGAAACACATGATGTAGCTTCAAATCAATGCGATGTAGAAGGTTTAGCTTCAGATCCAGGCGAAACAAATGATTTAGCTTCAAATACTGGTCAAACAAACGAGTTAGCTTCAAATCCATGCGAAACACATGATGTAGCTTCATATCAATGCGATGTAGAAAGATTAGCTTCAAATCCATGCGAAACACATGATGTTGCTTCAAATCAATGCGATGTATAAGGTTTAGCATCAACTCCATGCGAAACAAATGATGTAGCTTCAAATCAATGCGATGTAGATTATTTAGATATAAAAGTCCATGCGAAACAAATGATTTAGCTTCAAATACTTGCGATATAAGTGATATAGCTTCAAATGCTGGCGAAATAAACGAGTTACCTTCAAATCCATGCGAAACACATGATGTAGCTTCAAATCAATACTATGTCGAAGGTTTAGCTTCAAATCCACGCGAAACAAATGATGTAGCTTGAAATACTTGCGATATAAGTGATATTGCTTCAAATGCAGGCGAAACGAACGAGTTAGCTTCAAATCCATGCGAAACACATGATGTAGCTTCAAATCAATGCGATGTAAAAGGTTTAGCTTCAGATCCAGGCGAAACAAATGATTTAGCTTCAAATACTGGTCAAACAAACGAGTTAGCTTCAAATCCATGCGAAACACATGATGTAGCTTCATATCAATGCGATGTAGCAAGATTAGCTTCAAATCCATGCGAAACACATGATGTTGCTTCAAATCAATGCGATGTATAAGGTTTAGCATCAACTCCAGGCGAAACAAATGATTTAGCTTCAAATACTTTCGATATATGTGATATAGTTTCAAATGCTGGCGAAATAATCGAGTTAGCTTCAAATCCATGCGAACCACATGATGTAGCTTCAAATCGATGCGATGTAGACGGTTTAGCTTCAAATCCAGGCGAAACAATTGATTTAGCTTCAAATACTTACGATATAAGTAATATAGCTTCAAATGCTGGCGAAATAAACGAGTTTCCTTCAAATCCATGCGAAACACATGGTATAGCTTCAAATCAATGCGATGTAGAATGTTTGGCTTCAGATCCATGCGAAACAGATGATTTGACTTCAAATACTTGCGATATAATTGATATAGCTTCAAATGCTGGCGAAATAAACGAGTTACCTTCAAATCCATGCGAAACACATGATGTAGCTTCAAATCAATGCGATGTAGATTATTTAGCTTCAAATCCATGCGAAGCAAATGATTTTGCTTCAAATACTTGCGATATAAGTAATATAACTTCAAATGCTGGCGAAATAATCGAGTTAGCTTCAAATCCAAGCAAAGCACATTATGTAGCTTCAAATCAATGCGATGTAGAAGGTTTTGCTTCAAATCCAGGCGAAACAAATAATTTAGCTACAAATCCATTCGAAACACATGGTACAGCTTCAAATCAATGCGATGTATAAGGTTTAGATTCAAATCCAAGTGAAACAAATGATTTAGCTTCAAATACTTGCGATATATGTGATATTGCCTCAAATGCAGGCGAAACGAACGAGTTAGATTCAAATCCATGCGAAACACATGATGTAGCATCAAATCAATGCGATGTAGAAGTTTAGCTTCAAATCCAAGCGAAACAAATGATTTAGCTTCAAATACTGGTCAAACAAACGAGTTAGCTTCAAATCCATGTGAAACACATGATGTAGCTTCATATCAATGCGATGTATAAGGTTTAGCTTCAAATCCACGAGAAACAAATGATTTAGCTTCAAATACTTGCGATATAAGTGATGTAGCTACAAATACTGGCGAAATAACCGAGTTAGCTTCAAATGCATGCGAAACACATGATGTAGCTTCAAATCAATGCGATGTATAATATTTAGCTTCAAATCAATGCGAAACAAATGATTTATCTTCAAATACTTGCGATATAAGTGATATAGATTCAAATGCTGGCGAAATAAACGAGTTACCTTCAAATCCATGCGAAACATTGATATAGCTTCAAATCAATGCGATGTAGAAGATGTAGCTTCAAATCCAAGCGAAACAAATGATTTAGCTTCAAATACTTGCGATATAAGTGTTATAGCTTCTAATGCTGGCGAAGTAATCGAGTTAGCTTCAAATCCATGCTAAACACATGATGTAGCTTCAAATCAATGCGATGTAGAATGTTTAGCTTCAAATCCATGCGATTCAAATGATTTAGCTTCAAATACTTGCGATATAAGTGATATTGCTTCAAATGCAGGCGAAACGAACGAGTTAGCTTCAAATCCATGCGAAACACATGATGTAGCTTCAAATCAATGCTATGTTGAAGGTTTAGTTTCAAATCCACGCGAAACAAATGATTTAGCTTCAAATACTTGCGATATAAGTGATGTAGCTACAAATACTGGCGAAATAACCGAGTTAGCTTCAAATGCATGCGAAACACATGATGTAGCTTCAAATCAATGCGATGTATAATATTTAGCTTCAAATCAATGCGAAACAAATGATTTATCTTCAAATACTTGCGATATAAGTGATATAGATTCAAATGCTGGCGAAATAAACGAGTTACCTTCAAATCCATGCGAAACATTGATATAGCTTCAAATCAATGCGATGTAGAAGATGTAGCTTCAAATCCAAGCGAAACAAATGATTTAGCTTCAAATACTTGCGATATAAGTGTTATAGCTTCAAATGCTGGCGAAGTAATCGAGTTAGCTTCAAATCCATGCGAAACACATGATGTAGCTTCAAATCAATGCGATGTAGAATGTTTAGCTTCAAATCCATGCGATTCAAATGATTTAACTTCAAATACTTGCGATATAAGTGATATTGCTTCAAATGCAGGCGAAACGAACGAGTTAGCTTCAAATCCATGCGAAACACATGATGTAGCTTCATATCAATGCGATGTAGAAAGATTAGCTTCAAATCCATGCGAAACACATGATGTTGCTTCAAATCAATGCGATGTATAAGGTTTAGCATCAACTCCATGCGAAACAAATGATTTAGCTTCAAATACTTGCGATATAAGTGATATAGCTTCAAATGCTGGCGAAATAAACGAGTTACCTTCAAATCCATGCGAAACACATGATGTAGCTTCAAATCAATACTATGTCGAAGGTTTAGCTTCAAATCCACGCGAAACAAATGATGTAGCTTGAAATACTTGCGATATAAGTGATATTGCTTCAAATGCAGGCGAAACGAACGAGTTAGCTTCAAATCCATGCGAAACACATGATGTAGCTTCAAATCAATGCGATGTAAAAGGTTTAGCTTCAGATCCAGGCGAAACAAATGATTTAGCTTCAAATACTGGTCAAACAAACGAGTTAGCTTCAAATCCATGCGAAACACATGATGTAGCTTCATATCAATGCGATGTAGCAAGATTAGCTTCAAATCCATGCGAAACACATGATGTTGCTTCAAATCAATGCGATGTATAAGGTTTAGCATCAACTCCAGGCGAAACAAATGATTTAGCTTCAAATACTTTCGATATATGTGATATAGTTTCAAATGCTGGCGAAATAATCGAGTTAGCTTCAAATCCATGCGAACCACATGATGTAGCTTCAAATCGATGCGATGTAGACGGTTTAGCTTCAAATCCAGGCGAAACAATTGATTTAGCTTCAAATACTTACGATATAAGTAATATAGCTTCAAATGCTGGCGAAATAAACGAGTTTCCTTCAAATCCATGCGAAACACATGGTATAGCTTCAAATCAATGCGATGTAGAATGTTTGGCTTCAGATCCATGCGAAACAGATGATTTGACTTCAAATACTTGCGATATAATTGATATAGCTTCAAATGCTGGCGAAATAAACGAGTTACCTTCAAATCCATGCGAAACACATGATGTAGCTTCAAATCAATGCGATGTAGATTATTTAGCTTCAAATCCATGCGAAGCAAATGATTTTGCTTCAAATACTTGCGATATAAGTAATATAACTTCAAATGCTGGCGAAATAATCGAGTTAGCTTCAAATCCAAGCAAAGCACATTATGTAGCTTCAAATCAATGCGATGTAGAAGGTTTTGCTTCAAATCCAGGCGAAACAAATAATTTAGCTACAAATCCATTCGAAACACATGGTACAGCTTCAAATCAATGCGATGTATAAGGTTTAGATTCAAATCCAAGTGAAACAAATGATTTAGCTTCAAATACTTGCGATATATGTGATATTGCCTCAAATGCAGGCGAAACGAACGAGTTAGATTCAAATCCATGCGAAACACATGATGTAGCATCAAATCAATGCGATGTAGAAGTTTAGCTTCAAATCCAAGCGAAACAAATGATTTAGCTTCAAATACTGGTCAAACAAACGAGTTAGCTTCAAATCCATGTGAAACACATGATGTAGCTTCATATCAATGCGATGTATAAGGTTTAGCTTCAAATCCACGAGAAACAAATGATTTAGCTTCAAATACTTGCGATATAAGTGATGTAGCTACAAATACTGGCGAAATAACCGAGTTAGCTTCAAATGCATGCGAAACACATGATGTAGCTTCAAATCAATGCGATGTATAATATTTAGCTTCAAATCAATGCGAAACAAATGATTTATCTTCAAATACTTGCGATATAAGTGATATAGATTCAAATGCTGGCGAAATAAACGAGTTACCTTCAAATCCATGCGAAACATTGATATAGCTTCAAATCAATGCGATGTAGAAGATGTAGCTTCAAATCCAAGCGAAACAAATGATTTAGCTTCAAATACTTGCGATATAAGTGTTATAGCTTCTAATGCTGGCGAAGTAATCGAGTTAGCTTCAAATCCATGCTAAACACATGATGTAGCTTCAAATCAATGCGATGTAGAATGTTTAGCTTCAAATCCATGCGATTCAAATGATTTAGCTTCAAATACTTGCGATATAAGTGATATTGCTTCAAATGCAGGCGAAACGAACGAGTTAGCTTCAAATCCATGCGAAACACATGATGTAGCTTCAAATCAATGCTATGTTGAAGGTTTAGTTTCAAATCCACGCGAAACAAATGATTTAGCTTCAAATACTTGCGATATAAGTGATGTAGCTACAAATACTGGCGAAATAACCGAGTTAGCTTCAAATGCATGCGAAACACATGATGTAGCTTCAAATCAATGCGATGTATAATATTTAGCTTCAAATCAATGCGAAACAAATGATTTATCTTCAAATACTTGCGATATAAGTGATATAGATTCAAATGCTGGCGAAATAAACGAGTTACCTTCAAATCCATGCGAAACATTGATATAGCTTCAAATCAATGCGATGTAGAAGATGTAGCTTCAAATCCAAGCGAAACAAATGATTTAGCTTCAAATACTTGCGATATAAGTGTTATAGCTTCAAATGCTGGCGAAGTAATCGAGTTAGCTTCAAATCCATGCGAAACACATGATGTAGCTTCAAATCAATGCGATGTAGAATGTTTAGCTTCAAATCCATGCGATTCAAATGATTTAACTTCAAATACTTGCGATATAAGTGATATTGCTTCAAATGCAGGCGAAACGAACGAGTTAGATTCAAATCCATGCGAAACACATGATGTAGCTTCAAATGAATGCTATGTTGAAGGTTTAGCTTCAAATCCACGCGAAACAAATTATTTAGCTTCAAATACTTGCGATATAAGTGATGTAGCTACAAATACTGGCGAAATAACCGAGTTAGCTTCAAATGCATGCGAAACACATGATGTAGCTTCAAATCAATGCGATGTATAATATTTAGCTTCAAATCAATGCGAAACAAATGATTTATCTTCAAATACTTGCGATATAAGTGATATAGATTCAAATGCTGGCGAAATAAACGAGTTACCTTCAAATCCATGCGAAACATTGATATAGCTTCAAATCAATGCGATGTAGAAGGTATAGCTTCAAATCCAAGCGAAACAAATGATTTAGCTTCAAATACTTGCGATATAAGTGTTATAGCTTCAAATGCTGGCGAAGTAATCGAGTTATCTTCAAATCCATGCGAAACACATGATGTAGCTTCAAATCAATGCGATGTAGAATGTTTAGCTTCAAATCCATGCGATTCAAATGATTTAGCTTCAAATACTTGCGATATAAGTGATATTGCTTCAAATGCAGGCGAAACGAACGAGTTAGCTTCAAATCCATGCGAAACACATGATGTAGCTTCAAATCAATACTATGTCGAAGGTTTAGCTTCAGATCCAGGCGAAACAAATGATTTAGCTTCAAATACTGGTCAAACAAACGAGTTAGCTTCAAATCCATACGAAACACATGATGTAGCTTCATATCAATGCGATGTAGAAAGATTAGCTTCAAATCCATGCGAAACACATGATGTTGCTTCAAATCAATGCGATGTATAAGGTTTAGCATCAACTCCATGCGAAACAAATGATGTAGCTTCAAATCAATGCGATGTAGATTATTTAGATATAAAAGTCCATGCGAAACAAATGATTTAGCTTCAAATACTTGCGATATAAGTGATATAGCTTCAAATGCTGGCGAAATAAACGAGTTACCTTCAAATCCATGCGAAACACATGATGTAGCTTCAAATCAATACTATGTCGAAGGTTTAGCTTCAAATCCACGCGAAACAAATGATGTAGCTTGAAATACTTGCGATATAAGTGATATTGCTTCAAATGCAGGCGAAACGAACGAGTTAGCTTCAAATCCATGCGAAACACATGATGGAGCTTCAAATCAATGCTATGTTGAAGGTTTAGCTTCAAATCCACGCGAAACAAATGATTTAGCTTCAAATTCTTGTGATATAAGTGATATTGCTTCAAATTCAGGCGAAACGAACGAGTTAGCTTCAAATCCATGCGAAACACATGATGTAGATTCAAATCAAAGCGATGTTGAAGATTTAGCTTCAACTCCACGCGAAACAAATGATTTAGCTTCAAATACTTGCGATATAAGTGATATCGTTTCAAATGCTGGCGAAATAATTGAGTTAGCTTCAAATCCATGCGAACCACATGATGTAGCTTCAAATCAATGCGATGTAGAAGGTTTGGCTTCAGATCCATGCGAAACAAATGATTTAGCTTCAAATACTTGCGATATAAGTGATAAAGCTTCAAATGCTGGAGAAATAACCGAGTTAGCTTCAAATCAATGCGAAACACATGATATAGCTTCAAATCAATGTGATGTATAAGGTTTAGATTCAAATCCACGCGAAACAAATGATTTAGCATCAAATACTTGCGATACAAGTGATATTACTTCAAATGCAGGCGAAACAAACGTGTTAGCTTCAAATCCATGCGAAACACATGATGTAGCTTCAAATCAATGCGATGTAGAAAGATTACCTTCAAATCCATGCGAAACACGTGATGTTGCTTCAAATCATTGCGATGTTGATGGTTTAGCTTCAAATCTACGCGAAACAAGTGATTTAGCTTCAAATACTTGCGATATAAGTTGTCTAGCATCAAATGCTGGCGAAGTAATCGAGTTAGCTTCAAATCCATGCGAAACACATGATGTAGCTTCAAATCAATGCGATGAGGAAGGTTTGGCTTCAGATCCATGCGAAACAAATGATTTAGCTTCAAATACTTGTGATATAAGTGATATAGTTTCAAATGCTGGCGAAGTAATCGAGTTAGCTTCAAATCCATGCGAAACACATGATGTAGCTTCAAATCAATGCGATGTAGAAGGTTTGGCTTCAGATCCATGCGAAACAAATGATTTAGCTTCAAATACTTGCGATATAAGTGATATAGTTTCAAATGCTGGCGAAATAATCGAGTTAGCTTCAAATCCATGCGAACCACATGATGTAGCTTCAAATCAATGCGATGTAGAAGGTTTGGCTTCAGATCCATGCGAAACAAATGATTTAGCTTCAAATACATGTCAAACAAACGAGTTAGCTTAAAATCCATACGAAACATATGATGAAGCTTCAAATCAATGCGATGTAGAAGGTTTGGCTTCAGATCCATGTGAAACAAATGATTTAGCTTCAAATACTTGCGATATAAGCAATATAGCTTCAAATGCTGGCGAAATAATCGAGTAAGCTTTAAATCCAAGCGAAACACATGATGTAGCTTCAAATCAATGTGATGTAGAAGGATTAGCTTCAAATCGAGGCGAAACAATTGATTTAGCTTCAAATACTTGTGATATAAGTGATATAGCATCAAATGCTAGTGAAATAAACGAGTCACATTCAAATCCATGCGAAACACATGATGTAGCTTCAAATCAATGCCATGTTGAAGGTTTAGCTTCAATTCGACGCGAAACAAATGATTTAGCTTCAAATACTTGCGATATATGTGATATAACTTCAAATGCAGGCGAAAAAAACGTGTTAGCTTCAAATCCATGCGAAACACATGATGTAGCTTCAAATCAATGCGATGTAGAAAGATTACCTTCAAATACATGCGAAACACGTGATGTAGCTTCAAATCAATGCGATGTAGAAGGTTTGGCTTCACATCCATGCGAAACAAATGATTTAGCTTCAAATACTTGCGATATAAGTGATAAAGCTTCAAATGCTGGAGAAATAACCGAGTTAGCTTCAAATCAATGCGAAACACATGATATAGCTTCAAATCAATGTGATGTATAAGGTTTAGATTCAAATCCACGCGAAACAAATGATTTAGCATCAAATACTTGCGATACAAGTGATATTACTTCAAATGCAGGCGAAACAAACGTGTTAGCTTCAAATCCATGCGAAACACATGATGTAGCTTCAAATCAATGCGATGTAGAAAGATTACCTTCAAATCCATGCGAAACACGTGATGTTGCTTCAAATCATTGCGATGTTGATGGTTTAGCTTCAAATCTACGCGAAACAAGTGATTTAGCTTCAAATACTTGCGATATAAGTTGTCTAGCATCAAATGCTGGCGAAGTAATCGAGTTAGCTTCAAATCCATGCGAAACACATGATGTAGCTTCAAATCAATGCGATGAGGAAGGTTTGGCTTCAGATCCATGCGAAACAAATGATTTAGCTTCAAATACTTGTGATATAAGTGATATAGTTTCAAATGCTGGCGAAGTAATCGAGTTAGCTTCAAATCCATGCGAAACACATGATGTAGCTTCAAATCAATGCGATGTAGAAGGTTTGGCTTCAGATCCATGCGAAACAAATGATTTAGCTTCAAATACTTGCGATATAAGTGATATAGTTTCAAATGCTGGCGAAATAATCGAGTTAGCTTCAAATCCATGCGAACCACATGATGTAGCTTCAAATCAATGCGATGTAGAAGGTTTGGCTTCAGATCCATGCGAAACAAATGATTTAGCTTCAAATACATGTCAAACAAACGAGTTAGCTTAAAATCCATACGAAACATATGATGAAGCTTCAAATCAATGCGATGTAGAAGGTTTGGCTTCAGATCCATGTGAAACAAATGATTTAGCTTCAAATACTTGCGATATAAGCAATATAGCTTCAAATGCTGGCGAAATAATCGAGTTAGCTTTAAATCCAAGCGAAACACATGATGTAGCTTCAAATCAATGTGATGTAGAAGGATTAGCTTCAAATCGAGGCGAAACAATTGATTTAGCTTCAAATACTTGTGATATAAGTGATATAGCATCAAATGCTAGTGAAATAAACGAGTCACATTCAAATCCATGCGAAACACATGATGTAGCTTCAAATCAATGCCATGTTGAAGGTTTAGCTTCAATTCGACGCGAAACAAATGACTTAGCTTCAAATACTTGCGATATATGTGATATAACTTCAAATGCAGGCGAAAAAAACGTGTTAGCTTCAAATCCATGCGAAACACATGATGTAGCTTCAAATCAATGCGATGTAGAAAGATTACCTTCAAATACATGCGAAACACGTGATGTTGCTTCAAATCAATGCGATGTTGAAGGTTTAGCTTCAAATCTACGTGAAACAAATGATTTAGCTTCAAATACTTGCAATATAAGTTGTCTAGCATCAAATGCTGGCGAAGTAATCGAGTTAGCTTCAAATCCATGCGAAACACATGATGTAGCTTCAAATCAATGCGATGTAGAAGGTTTAGCTTCAAATCCATGTGAATCAAATGATTTAGCTTCAAATACTTGCGATATAAGTGATATTGCTTCAAATGCAGGCGAAACGAACGAGTTAGCTTCAAATCCATGCGAAACACATGATGTAACTTCAAATCAATGCGATGTTGAAGATTTAGCTTCAACTCCACGCGAAACAAATGATTTAGCTTCAAATACTTGCGATATAAGTGATATCGTTTCAAATGCTGGCGAAATAATTGAGTTAGCTTCAAATCCATGCGAACCACATGATGTAGCTTCAAATCAATGCGATGTAGAAGGTTTGGCTTCAGATCCATGCGAAACAAATGATTTAGCTTCAAATACTTGCGATATAAGTGATAAAGCTTCAAATGCTGGGGAAATAACCGAGTTAGCTTCAAATCAATGCGAAACACATGATATAGCTTCAAATCAATGTGATGTATAAGGTTTAGATTCAAATCCACGCGAAACAAATGATTTAGCATCAAATACTTGCGATACAAGTGATATTACTTCAAATGCAGGCGAAACAAACGTGTTAGCTTCAAATCCATGCGAAACACACGATGTAGCTTCAAATCAATGCGATGTAGAAAGATTACCTTCAAATCCATGCGAAACACATGATGTAGCTTCAAATCAACGCGATGTAGAAGGTTTAGCTTCAAATCCATGCGAATCAAATGATTTAGCTTCAAATACTTGCGATATAAGTGATATTGCTTCAAATGCAGGCGAAACGAACGAGTTAGCTTCAAATCCATGCGAAACACATGATGAAACTTCAAATCAATGCGATGTTGAAGATTTAGCTTCAATTCCACGCGAAACAAATGATTTAGCTTCAAATACTTGCGATATAAGTGATATAGTTTCAAATGCTGGCGAAATAATCGAGTTAGCTTCAAATCCATGCGAGCCACATGATGTAGCTTCAAATCAATGCGATGTAGAAGGTATGGCTTCAGATCCATGCGAAACAAATGATTTAGCTTCAAATACTTGTGATATAAGTGATATAGTTTCAAATGCTGGCGAAATAATCGAGTTAGCTTCGAATCCAGGCGAAACATATGATCTAGCTTCAAACCAATGCGATGTAGAAGGTTTGGATTCAGATCCATGCGAAACAAATGATTTAGCTTCAAGTACTTGCGATATAAGTGATATAGCTTCAAATGCTGGAGAAATAAACGAGTTAACTTCAAATCAATGCGAAACACATGATATAGATTCAAATCAATGCGATGTAGAAGGTTTTGTTTCAAATACATGCGAAACAAATGATTCAGCTACAAATACTTGTCATATACATGATTTAGATTCAACTGCATGCGAAACTAACGAGTTAGCTTCAAATCCGAGCGAAACAAATGATTGAGCTTCAAATACTTGCGATATAAGTGATATAGCTTCAAATGCTGGCGCAATTAACGAGATATCTTCATATCCATGCGAACAACATGATGTAGCTTCAAATCAATGCGATGTAGAAGGTTTGGCTTCAGATCCATGCGAAACAAATGATTTAGCTTCAAATACTTGCGATATAAGTGATAAAGCTTCAAATGCTGGGGAAATAACCGAGTTAGCTTCAAATCAATGCGAAACACATGATATAGCTTCAAATCAATGTGATGTATAAGGTTTAGATTCAAATCCACGCGAAACAAATGATTTAGCATCAAATACTTGCGATACAAGTGATATTACTTCAAATGCAGGCGAAACAAACGTGTTAGCTTCAAATCCATGCGCAACACATGATGTAGCTTCAAATCAATGCGATGTAGAAAGATTACCTTCAAATCCATGCGAAACACGTGATGTTGCTTCAAATCATTGCGATGTTGATGGTTTAGCTTCAAATCTACGCGAAACAAGTGATTTAGCTTCAAATACTTGCGATATAAGTTGTCTAGCATCAAATGCTGGCGAAGTAATCGAGTTAGTTTCAAATCCATGCGAAACACATGATGTAGCTTCAAATCAATGCGATGAGGAAGGTTTGGCTTCAGATCCATGCGAAACAAATGATTTAGCTTCAAATACTTGTGATATAAGTGATATAGTTTCAAATGCTGGCGAAGTAATCGAGTTAGCTTCAAATCCATGCGAAACACATGATGTAGCTTCAAATCAATGCGATGAGGAAGGTTTGGCTTCAGATCCATGCGAAACAAATGATTTAGCTTCAAATACTTGCGATATAAGTGATATAGTTTCAAATGCTGGCGAAATAATCGAGTTAGCTTCAAATCCATGCGAACCACATGATGTAGCTTCAAATCAATGCGATGTAGAAGGTTTGGCTTCAGATCCATGCGAAACAAATGATTTAGCTTCAAATACATGTCAAACAAACGAGTTAGCTTAAAATCCATACGAAACATATGATGAAGCTTCAAATCAATGCGATGTAGAAGGTTTGGCTTCAGATCCATGTGAAACAAATGATTTAGCTTCAAATACTTGCGATATAAGTAATATAGCTTCAAATGCTGGCGAAATAATCGAGTTAGCTTCAAATCCAAGCGAAACACATGATGTAGCTTCAAATCAATGTGATGTAGAAGGATTAGCTTCAAATCGAGGCGAAACAAATGATTTAGCTTCAAATACTTGTGATATAAGTGATATAGCATCAAATGCTAGTGAAATAAACGAGTCACATTCAAATCCATGCGAAACACATGATGTAGCTTCAAATCAATGCGATGTAGAAAGATTACCTTCAAATCCATGCGAAACACGTGATGTTGCTTCAAATCAATGCGATGTTGAAGGTTTAGCTTCAAATCTACGTGAAACAAATGATTTAGCTTCAAATACTTGCAATATAAGTTGTCTAGCATCAAATGCTGGCGAAGTAATCGAGTTAGCTTCAAATCCATGCGAAACACATGATGTAGCTTCAAATCAATGCGATGTAGAAGGTTTAGCTTCAAATCCATGTGAATCAAATGATTTAGCTTCAAATACTTGCGATATAAGTGATATTGCTTCAAATGCAGGCGAAACGAACGAGTTAGCTTCAAATCCATGCGAAACACATGATGTAACTTCAAATCAACGCGATGTAGAAGGTTTAGCTTCAAATCCATGCGAATCAAATGATTTAGCTTCAAATACTTGCGATATAAGTGATATTGCTTCAAATGCAGGCGAAACGAACGAGTTAGCTTCAAATCCATGCGAAACACATGATGAAACTTCAAATCAATGCGATGTTGAAGATTTAGCTTCAATTCCACGCGAAACAAATGATTTAGCTTCAAATACTTGCGATATAAGTGATATAGTTTCAAATGCTGGCGAAATAATCGAGTTAGCTTCAAATCCATGCGAACCACATGATGTAGCTTCAAATCAATGCGATGTAGAAGGTTTGGCTTCAGATCCATGCGAAACAAATGATTTAGCTTCAAATACTTGTGATATAAGTGATATAGTTTCAAATGCTGGCGAAATAATCGAGTTAGCTTCGAATCCAGGCGAAACATATGATCTAGCTTCAAACCAATGCGATGTAGAAGGTTTGGATTCAGATCCATGCGAAACAAATGATTTAGCTTCAAGTACTTGCGATATAAGTGATATAGCTTCAAATGCTGGAGAAATAAACGAGTTAACTTCAAATCAATGCGAAACACATGATATAGATTCAAATCAATGCGATGTAGAAGGTTTTGTTTCAAATACATGCGAAACAAATGATTCAGCTACAAATACTTGTCATATACATGATTTAGATTCAACTGCAGGCGAAAAAAACGTGTTAGCTTCAAATCCATGCGAAACACATGATGTAGCTTCAAATCAATGCGATGTAGAAAGATTACCTTCAAATCCATGCGAAACACGTGATGTTGCTTCAAATCAATGCGATGTTGAAGGTTTAGCTTCAAATCTACGTGAAACAAATGATTTAGCTTCAAATACTTGCAATATAAGTTGTCTAGCATCAAATGCTGGCGAAGTAATCGAGTTAGCTTCAAATCCATGCGAAACACATGATGTAGCTTCAAATCAATGCGATGTAGAAGGTTTAGATTCAAATCCATGTGAATCAAATGATTTAGCTTCAAATACTTGCGATATAAGTGATATTGCTTCAAATGCAGGCGAAACGAACGAGTTAGCTTCAAATCCATGCGAAACACATGATGTAACTTCAAATCAATGCGATGTAGAAGGTTTAGCTTCAAATCCATGCGAATCAAATGATTTAGCTTCAAATGCTTGCGATATAAATGATATTGCTTCAAATGCAGGCGAAACGAACGAGTTAGCTTCAAATCCATGCGAAACACATGATGTAGATTCAAATCAAAGCGATGTTGAAGATTTAGCTTCAACTCCACGCGAAACAAATGATTTAGCTTCAAATACTTGCGATATAAGTGATATCGTTTCAAATGCTGGCGCAATTAACGAGATATCTTCATATCCATGCGAACCACATGATGTAGCTTCAAATCAATGCGATGTAGAAGGTTTGGCTTCAGATCCATGCGAAACAAATGATTTAGCTTCAAATACTTGCGATATAAGTGATAAAGCTTCAAATGCTGGGGAAATAACCGAGTTAGCTTCAAATCAATGCGAAACACATGATATAGCTTCAAATCAATGTGATGTATAAGGTTTAGATTCAAATCCACGCGAAACAAATGATTTAGCATCAAATACTTGCGATACAAGTGATATTACTTCAAATGCAGGCGAAACAAACGTGTTAGCTTCAAATCCATGCGAAACACATGATGTAGCTTCAAATCAATGCGATGTAGAAAGATTACCTTCAAATCCATGCGAAACACGTGATGTTGCTTCAAATCATTGCGATGTTGATGGTTTAGCTTCAAATCTACGCGAAACAAGTGATTTAGCTTCAAATACTTGCGATATAAGTTGTCTAGCATCAAATGCTGGCGAAGTAATCGAGTTAGTTTCAAATCCATGCGAAACACATGATGTAGCTTCAAATCAATGCGATGAGGAAGGTTTGGCTTCAGATCCATGTGAATCAAATGATTTAGCTTCAAATACTTGCGATATAAGTGATATTGCTTCAAATGCAGGCGAAACGAACGAGTTAGCTTCAAATCCATGCGAAACACATGATGTAACTTCAAATCAACGCGATGTAGAAGGTTTAGCTTCAAATCCATGCGAATCAAATGATTTAGCTTCAAATACTTGCGATATAAGTGATATTGCTTCAAATGCAGGCGAAACGAACGAGTTAGCTTCAAATCCATGCGAAACACATGATGAAACTTCAAATCAATGCGATGTTGAAGATTTAGCTTCAATTCCACGCGAAACAAATGATTTAGCTTCAAATACTTGCGATATAAGTGATATAGTTTCAAATGCTGGCGAAATAATCGAGTTAGCTTCAAATCCATGCGAACCACATGATGTAGCTTCAAATCAATGCGATGTAGAAGGTTTGGCTTCAGATCCATGCGAAACAAATGATTTAGCTTCAAATACTTGTGATATAAGTGATATAGTTTCAAATGCTGGCGAAATTATCGAGTTAGCTTCGAATCCAGGCGAAACATATGATCTAGCTTCAAACCAATGCGATGTAGAAGGTTTGGATTCAGATCCATGCGAAACAAATGATTTAGCTTCAAGTACTTGCGATATAAGTGATATAGCTTCAAATGCTGGAGAAATAAACGAGTTAACTTCAAATCAATGCGAAACACATGATATAGATTCAAATCAATGCGATGTAGAAGGTTTTGTTTCAAATACATGCGAAACAAATGATTCAGCTACAAATACTTGTCATATACATGATTTAGATTCAACTGCATGCGAAACTAACGAGTTAGCTTCAAATCCGAGCGAAACAAATGATTGAGCTTCAAATACTTGCGATATAAGTGACATAGCTTCAAATGCTGGCGCAATTAACGAGATATCTTCATATCCATGCGAACCACATGATGTAGCTTCAAATCAATGCGATGTAGAAGTTTGGCTTCAGATCCATGCGAAACAAATGATTTAGCTTCAAATACTTGCGATATAAGTGATAATGCTTCAAATGCTGGGGAAATAACCGAGTTAGCTTCAAATCAATGCGAAACACATGATATAGCTTCAAATCAATGTGATGTATAAGGTTTAGATTCAAATCCACGCGAAACAAATGATTTAGCATCAAATACTTGCGATACAAGTGATATTACTTCAAATGCAGGCGAAACAAACGTGTTAGCTTCAAATCCATGCGAAACACATGATGTAGCTTCAAATCAATGCGATGTAGAAAGATTACCTTCAAATCCATGCGAAACACGTGATGTTGCTTCAAATCATTGCGATGTTGATGGTTTAGCTTCAAATCTACGCGAAACAAGTGATTTAGCTTCAAATACTTGCGATATAAGTTGTCTAGCATCAAATGCTGGCGAAGTAATCGAGTTAGTTTCAAATCCATGCGAAACACATGATGTAGCTTCAAATCAATGCGATGAGGAAGGTTTGGCTTCAGATCCATGCGAAACAAATGATTTAGCTTCAAATACTTGTGATATAAGTGATATAGTTTCAAATGCTGGCGAAGTAATCGAGTTAGCTTCAAATCCATGCGAAACACATGATGTAGCTTCAAATCAATGCGATGAGGAAGGTTTGGCTTCAGATCCATGCGAAACAAATGATTTAGCTTCAAATACTTGCGATATAAGTGATATAGTTTCAAATGCTGGCGAAATAATCGAGTTAGCTTCAAATCCATGCGAACCACATGATGTAGCTTCAAATCAATGCGATGTAGAAGGTTTGGCTTCAGATCCATGCGAAACAAATGATTTAGCTTCAAATACATGTCAAACAAACGAGTTAGCTTAAAATCCATACGAAACATATGATGAAGCTTCAAATCAATGCGATGTAGAAGGTTTGGCTTCAGATCCATGTGAAACAAATGATTTAGCTTCAAATACTTGCGATATAAGTAATATAGCTTCAAATGCTGGCGAAATAATCGAGTTAGCTTCAAATCCAAGCGAAACACATGATGTAGCTTCAACTCAATGTGATGTAGAAGGATTAGCTTCAAATCGAGGCGAAACAAATTATTTAGCTTCAAATACTTGTGATATAAGTGATATAGCATCAAATGCTAGTGAAATAAACGAGTCACATTCAAATCCATGCGAAACACATGATGTAGCTTCAAATCAATGCGATGTTGAAGGTTTAGCTTCAATTCCACGCGAAACAAATGATTTAGCTTCAAATACTTGCGATATATGTGATATAACTTCAAATGCAGGCGAAAAAAACGTGTTAGCTTCAAATCCATGCGAAACACATGATGTAGCTTCAAATCAATGCGATGTAGAAAGATTACCTTCAAATCCATGCGAAACACGTGATGTTGCTTCAAATCAATGCGATGTTGAAGGTTTAGCTTCAAATCTACGTGAAACAAATGATTTAGCTTCAAATCCTTCAATATAAGTTGTCTAGCATCAAATGCTGGCGAAGTAATCGAGTTAGCTTCAAATCCATGCGAAACACATGATGTAGCTTCAAATCAATGCGATGTAGAAGGTTTAGCTTCAAATCCATGTGAATCAAATGATTTAGCTTCAAATACTAGCGATATAAGTGATATTGCTTCAAATGCAGGCGAAACGAACGAGTTAGCTTCAAATCCATGCGAAACACATGATGTAACTTCAAATCAATGCGATGTAGAAGGTTTAGCTTCAAATCCATGCGAATCAAATGATTTAGCTTCAAATGCTTGCGATATAAATGATATTGCTTCAAATGCAGGCGAAACGAACGAGTTAGCTTCAAATCCATGCGAAACACATGATGTAGATTCAAATCAAAGCGATGTTGAAGATTTAGCTTCAACTCCACGCGAAACAAATGATTTAGCTTCATATACTTGCGATATAAGTGATATCGTTTCAAATGCTGGCGCAATTAACGAGATATCTTCATATCCATGCGAACCACATGATGTAGCTTCAAATCAATGCGATGTAGAAGGTTTGGCTTCAGATCCATGCGAAACAAATGATTTAGCTTCAAATACTTGCGATATAAGTGATAAAGCTTCAAATGCTGGGGAAATAACCGAGTTAGCTTCAAATCAATGCGAAACACATGATATAGCTTCAAATCAATGTGATGTATAAGGTTTAGATTCAAATCCACGCGAAACAAATGATTTAGCATCAAATACTTGCGATACAAGTGATATTACTTCAAATGCAGGCGAAACAAACGTGTTAGCTTCAAATCCATGCGAAACACATGATGTAGCTTCAAATCAATGCGATGTAGAAAGATTACCTTCAAATCCATGCGAAACACGTGATGTTGCTTCAAATCATTGCGATGTTGATGGTTTAGCTTCAAATCTACGCGAAACAAGTGATTTAGCTTCAAATACTTGCGATATAAGTTGTCTAGCATCAAATGCTGGCGAAGTAATCGAGTTAGCTTCAAATCCATGCGAAACACATGATGTAGCTTCAAATCAATGCGATGAGGAAGGTTTGGCTTCAGATCCATGCGAAACAAATGATTTAGCTTCAAATACTTGTGATATAAGTGATATAGTTTCAAATGCTGGCGAAGTAATCGAGTTAGCTTCAAATCCATGCGAAACACATGATGTAGCTTCAAATCAATGCGATGAGGAAGGTTTGGCTTCAGATCCATGCGAAACAAATGATTTAGCTTCAAATACTTGTGATATAAGTGATATAGTTTCAAATGCTGGCGAAATAATCGAGTTAGCTTCGAATCCAGGCGAAACATATGATCTAGCTTCAAACCAATGCGATGTAGAAGGTTTGGATTCAGATCCATGCGAAACAAATGATTTAGCTTCAAGTACTTGCGATATAAGTGATATAGCTTCAAATGCTGGTGAAATAAACGAGTTAACTTCAAATCAATGCGAAACACATGATATAGATTCAAATCAATGCGATGTAGAAGGTTTTGTTTCAAATACATGCGAAACAAATGATTCAGCTACAAATACCTGTCATATACATGATTTAGATTCAACTGCATGCGAAACTAACGAGTTAGCTTCAAATCCGAGCGATACAAATGATTGAGCTTCAAATACTTGCGATATAAGTGATATAGCTTCAAATGCTGGCGCAATTAACGAGATATCTTCATATCCATGCGAAACACATGATGTAGCTTCAAATCAATGCGATGTTGAAGGTTTAGCTTCAATTCCACGCGAAACAAATGATTTAGCTTCAAATACTTGCGATATATGTGATATAACTTCAAATGCAGGCGAAAAAAACGTGTTAGCTTCAAATCCATGCGAAACACATGATGTAGCTTCAAATCAATGCGATGTAGAAAGATTACCTTCAAATCCATGCGAAACAAGTGATGTTGCTTCAAATCAATGCGATGTTGAAGGTTTAGCTTCAAATCTACGTGAAACAAATGATTTAGCTTCAAATACTTGCAATATAAGTTGTCTAGCATCAAATGCTGGCGAAGTAATCGAGTTAGCTTCAAATCCATGCGAAACACATGATGTAGCTTCAAATCAATGCGATGTAGAAGATTTAGCTTCAACTCCACGCGAAACAAATGATTTAGCTTCAAATACTTGCGATATCAGTGATATCGTTTCAAATGCTGGCGCAATTAACGAGATATCTTCATATCCATGCGAACCACATGATGTAGCTTCAAATCAATGCGATGTAGAAGGTTTGGCTTCAGATCCATGCGAAACAAATGATTTAGCTTCAAATACTTGCGATATAAGTGATATTGCTTCAAATGCAGGCGAAACGAATGAGTTAGCTTCAAATCCATGCGAAACACATGATGAAACTTCAAATCAATGCGATGTTGAAGATTTAGCTTCAATTCCACGCGAAACAAATGATTTAGCTTCAAATACTTGCGATATAAGTGATATAGTTTCAAATGCTGGCGAAATAATCGAGTTAGCTTCAAATCCATGCGAACCACATGATGTAGCTTCAAATCAATGCGATGTAGAAGGTTTGGCTTCAGATCCATGCGAAACAAATGATTTAGCTTCAAATACTTGTCAAACAAAAGAGTTAGCTTAAAATCCATGCGAAACATATGATGTAGCTTCAAATCAATGCGATGTAGAAGGTTTGGCTTCAGATCCATGTGAAACAAATGATTTAGCTTCAAATACTTGCGATATAAGTAATATAGCTTCAAATGCTGGCGAAATAATCGAGTTAGCTTCAAATCCAAGCGAAACACATGATGTAGCTTCAAATCAATGTGATGTAGAAGGATTAGCTTCAAATCCAGGCGAAACAAATGATTTAGCTTCAAATACTTGCGATATAAGTGATATAGCATCAAATGCTAGTGAAATAAACGAGTCACATTCAAATCCATGCGAAACACATGATGTAGCTTCAAATCAATGCGATGTTGAAGGTTTAGCTTCAATTCCACGCGAAACAAATGATTTAGCTTCAAATACTTGCGATATATGTGATATAACTTCAAATGCAGGCGAAAAAAACGTGTTAGCTTCAAATCCATGCGAAACACATGATGTAGCTTCAAATCAATGCGATGTAGAAAGATTACCTTCAAATCCATGCGAAACAAGTGATGTTGCTTCAAATCAATGCGATGTTGAAGGTTTAGCTTCAAATCTACGTGAAACAAATGATTTAGCTTCAAATACTTGCAATATAAGTTGTCTAGCATCAAATGCTGGCGAAGTAATCGAGTTAGCTTCAAGTCCATGAGAAACACATGATGTAGCTTCAAATCAATGCGATGTAGAAGGTTTAGCTTCAAATCCATGCGAATCAAATGATTTAGCTTCAAATACTTGCGATATAAGTGATATTGCTTCAAATGCAGGCGAAACGAACGAGTTAGCTTCAAATCCATGCGAAACACATGATGTAGCTTCAAATCAATGCTATGTTGAAGGTTTTGCTTCAAATCCACGCGAAACAAATGATTTAGCTTCAAATACTTGCGATATAAGTGATATAGTTTCAAATGCTGGCGAAATAATCGAGTTAGCTTCGAATCCATGCGAAACATATGATGTAGCTTCAAATCAATGCGATGTAGAAGGTTTGGCTTCAGATCCATGCGAAACAAATGATTTAGCTTCAAGTACTTGCGATATAAGTGATATAGCTTCAAATGCTGGTGAAATAAACGAATTAACTTCAAATCAATGCGAAACACATGATATAGCTTCAAATCAATGCGATATAAGTGATATTGCGTCAAATACAGACGAAACGAACGAGTTAGTTTCAAGCCCATGCGAAACACATGATGTAGCTTCAAATCAATGCTATGTTGAAGGTTTTACTTCAAATCCACGCGAAACAAATGATTTAGCTTCAAATACTTGCGATATAAGTGATATAGTTTCAAATGCTGGCGAAATAATCGAGTTAGCTTCAAATCCATACGAAACATATGATGTTGCTTCAAATCAATGCGATGTAGAAGATTTGGCATCAGATCCATGCGAAACAAATGATTTAGCTTCAAGTACTTGCGATATAAGTGATATAGCTTCAAATGCTGGTGAAATATACGAGTTAGCTTCAAATCAATGCGAAACACATGATATAGCTTCAAATCAATGCGATGTAGAAAGATTAGCTTCAAATCCATGCGAAACACATGATGTAGCTTCAAATCAATGCGATGTAGAAGGATTAGCTTCAATTCCATGCGAAACAAATGATTTAGCTTCAAATACTTGCGATATAATTAATATAGCTTCAAATGCTGGCGAAATAAACGAGTTAGCTTCAAATCCATGCGAAACACATGATATAGCTTCAAAACAATGCGATGTAGAAGGGTTAGCTTCAAATCCATGCGAAACAAATGATTTAGCTTCAAATACTTGCGATATAAATGATATAGGTTCAAATGCTGGCGAAATAAACGAGTTAGCTTCAAATCCATGCGAAACACATGATGTAGCTTCAAATCAACGCGATGTAGAAGGTTTAGCTTCAAATCCATGCGAATCAAATGATTTAGCTTCAAATACTTGCGATATAAGTGATATTGCTTCAAATGCAGGCGAAACGAACGAGTTAGCTTCAAATCCATGCGAAACACATGATGAAACTTCAAATCAATGCGATGTTGAAGATTTAGCTTCAATTCCACGCGAAACAAATGATTTAGCTTCAAATACTTGCGATATAAGTGATATAGTTTCAAATGCTGGCGAAATAATCGAGTTAGCTTCAAATCCATGCGAACCACATGATGTAGCTTCAAATCAATGCGATGTAGAAGGTTTGGCTTCAGATCCATGCGAAACAAATGATTTAGCTTCAAATACTTGTCAAACAAAAGAGTTAGCTTAAAATCCATGCGAAACATATGATGTAGCTTCAAATCAATGCGATGTAGAAGGTTTGGCTTCAGATCCATGTGAAACAAATGATTTAGCTTCAAATACTTGCGATATAAGTAATATAGCTTCAAATGCTGGCGAAATAATCGAGTTAGCTTCAAATCCAAGCGAAACACATGATGTAGCTTCAAATCAATGTGATGTAGAAGGATTAGCTTCAAATCCAGGCGAAACAAATGATTTAGCTTCAAATACTTGCGATATAAGTGATATAGCATCAAATGCAGGCGAAACAAATGATGTAGCTTCAAATACTTGCGATATAAGTGATATAGTTTCAAATGCTGGCGAAATAATCGAGTTAGCTTCAAATCCATGCGAAACATATGATGTAGCTTCAAATCAATGCGATGTAGATTGTTTAGCTTCAAATCCATGCGAAACAAATGATTTAACTTCAAGTACTTGCGATATAAGTGATATAGCTACAAATGCCGGCGAAATAAACGAGTTATCTTCAAATCCATGCGAAACACATGATGTAGCTTCAAATCAATGCGATGTAGATTGTTTAGCTTCAAATCCACGCGGAACAAATGATTTAGATTCAAATACTTGCGATATAAGTAATAAAGCTTCAAATGCTAGCGAAATAACCGAGTTAGCTTCAAATGCATGCGAAACACACGATGTAGCTTCAAATCAATGCGATATATAATGTTTAGCTTCAAATCCATGCCAAACAAATGATTTAGCTTCAAATACTTGCGATATAAGTGATATAGTTTCAACTGCTGGCGAAATAAACGAGTTAGCTTCAACTCCATGCGAAACCAATGATGTAGCTTCAAATCAATGCGATGTTGAAGGTTTAACTTCAAATCCATGCGAAACAAATGATTTAGCTTCAAATACTTGCGATATAATTGATATAGCATCAAATGCTAGCGAAATAAACGAGTCACCTTCAAATCCATGCGAAACACATGATGTAGCTTCAAATCAATGCGATGTAGAAGGATTAGCTTCAAATCCATGCGAATCAAATGGTTAAAGCTTCAAATACTTGCGATATAATTGATATTGCGTCAAATACAGACGAAACGAACGAGTTAGTTTCAAGTCCATGCGAAACACATGATGTAGCTTCAAATCAATGCGATGTAGAAGGATTAGCTTCAAATCCATGCGAATCAAATGGTTTAGCTTCAAATACTTGCGATATAATTGATATTGCGTCAAATACAGACGGAACGAACGAGTTAGTTTCAAGTCCATGCGAAACACATGATGTAGCTTCAAATCAATGCTATGTTGAAGGTTTTGCTTCAAATCCACGCGAAACAAATGATTTAGCTTCAAATACTTGCGAGATAAGTGATATAGTTTCAAATGCTGGCGAAATAATCGAGTTAGCTACGAATCCATGCGAAACATATGATGTAGCTTCAAATCAATGCGATGTAGAAGGTTTGGCTTCAGATCCATGCGAAACAAATGATTTAGCTTCAAGTACTTGCGATATAAGTGATATAGCTTCAAATGCTGGTGAAATAAACGAGTTAACTTCAAATCAATGCGAAACACATGATATAGCTTCAAATCAATGCGATGTAGAAGGTTTTGTTTCAAATCCATGAAAACAAATAATTTAGCTTCAAATATTTGTCATATACATGATTTAGATTCAACTGCATGCGAAACTAACGAGTTAGCTTCAAATCCGAGCGAAACAAATGATTTAGCTTCAAATACTTGCGATATAAGTGATATAGCTTCAAATGCAGGCGAAACAAATGATGTAGCTTCAAATACCTGCGATATAAGTGATATATCTTCAAATTCTGGCGAAATAATCGAGTTAGCTTCAACTCCATGCGAAACCAATGATGTAGCTTCAAATCAATGCGATGTTGTAGGTTTAACTTCAAATCCATGCGAAACAAATGATTTAGCTTCAAATACTTGCGATATAAGTAATATAGCTTCAAATGCTGGCGAAATAATCGAGTTAGCTTCAAATCCAAGTGAAACACATGATGTAGCTTCAAAACATTGCGATGTAGAAGGATTAACTTCAAATCCATGCGAATCAAATGATTTAGCTTCAAATACTTGCGATATAAGTGATATTGCGTCAAATACAGACGAAACGAACGAGTTAGTTTCAAGTCCATGCGAAACACATGATGTAGCTTCAAATCAATGCTATGTTGAAGGTTTTACTTCAAATCCACGCGAAACAAATGATTTAGCTTCAAATACTTGCGATATAAGTGATATAGTTTCAAATGCTGGCGAAATAATCGAGTTAGCTTCAAATCCATGCGAAACATATGATGTAGCTTCAAATCAATGCGATGTAAAAGGTTTGGCTTCAGATCCATGCGAAACAAATGATTTAGCTTCAAGTACTTGCGATATAACTGATATAGCTTCAAATGCTGGTGAAATAAACGAGTTAGCTTCAAATCAACGCGAAACACATGATATAGCTTCAAATCAATGCGATGTAGAAGGTTTAGCTTCAAATCCATGCGACACAAATGATTTAGCTTCAAGTACTTGCGATATAAGTGATATAGCTTCAAATGCTGGTGAAATAAACGAGTTAACTTCAAATCCATGCGAAACAAATGATTTAGCTTCAAATACTTGCGGTATAGATGATTTATATTCAGATGCATGCGAAACAAACGAGTTAGTTTGAAATTCAAGCGAAACACATCATTTATCTTCAAAATCATGCGAAAAACATGGTTTAGCTTCAAATCCATGCGAAACACATGATGTAGCTTCAAATCAATGCGATGTAGAAGATTTAGCTTCAAATCCATGCGAATCAAATGATTTAGCTTCAAATACTTGCGATATAAGTGATATAGCTTCAAATGCTGGCGAAATAAACGAGTTACCTTCAAATCCATGCGAAACACATGATGTAGCTACAAATCAATGCGATGTAGATTGTTTAGATTCAAATCCATGCGAAACAAATGATTTAGCTTCAAATACTTGCGATATAAGTAATATAGCTTCAAATGCTGGCGAAATAATCGAGTTAGCTTCAAATCCAAGCGAAACACATGATGTAGCTTCTAATCAATGCGGTGTAGAAGGAATAGCTTCAAATCCAGGCGAAACAAATGATTTAGCTTCAAATACTTGTCAAACAAACGAGTTAGCTTCAAATGCATGCGAAACACATGATTTAGCTTCAAATAAATGCGATGTAGAAAGTTTAGCTTTAAATCCATGCGAAACACATGATTAAGCTTCAAATGCATGCGATAAACATGATTTAGGTTCAAATTCATGGCAAAAACATGGATCAGCTGAAAATTCATGCGAAGCACGTGATTTAGCTTCAAACTCATGCGATACAAATGATGTAGCTTCAAATACTTGCGATATAAGTAATAAAGCTTCAAATTCTAGCGAAATAACCGAGTTAGCTTCAAATGCATGCGAAACACACGATGTAGCTTCAAATCAATGCGATATATAATGTTTAGCTTCAAATCCATGCCAAACAAATGATTTAGCTTCAAATACTTGCGATATAAGTGATATAGTTTCAACTGCTGGCGAAATAAACGAGTTAGCTTCAACTCCATGCGAAACCAATGATGTAGCTTCAAATCAATGCGATGTTGAAGGTTTAACTTCAAATCCATGCGAAACAAATGATTTAGCTTCAAATACTTGCGATATAATTGATATAGCATCAAATGCTAGCGAAATAAACGAGTCACCTTCAAATCCATGCGAACACATGATGTAGCTTCAAATCAATGCGATGTAGAAGGATTAGCTTCAAATCCATGCGAATCAAATGGTTAAAGCTTCAAATACTTGCGATATAATTGATATTGCGTCAAATACAGACGAAACGAACGAGTTAGTTTCAAGTCCATGCGAAACACATGATGTAGCTTCAAATCAATGCGATGTAGAAGGATTAGCTTCAAATCCATGCGAATCAAATGGTTTAGCTTCAAATACTTGCGATATAATTGATATTGCGTCAAATACAGACGGAACGAACGAGTTAGTTTCAAGTCCATGCGAAACATATGATGTAGCTTCAAATCATGCGATGTAGAAGGTTTGGCTTCAGATCCATGCGAAACAAATGATTTAGCTTCAAGTACTTGCGATATAAGTGATATAGCTTCAAATGCTGGTGAAATAAACGAGTTAACTTCAAATCAATGCGAAACACATGATATAGCTTCAAATCAATGCGATGTAGAAGTTTTGTTTCAAATCCATGAAAACAAATAATTTAGCTTCAAATATTTGTCATATACATGATTTAGATTCAACTGCATGCGAAACTAACGAGATAGCTTCAAATCCGAGCGAAACAAATGATTTAGCTTCAAATACTTGCGATATAAGTGATATAGCT
>NW_027477884.1:0-52462 GCF_051020955.1 Megalopta genalis
GTAGAAGGTTTAGATTCAAATGCGTGCGAAACAAATGATTTTGGCAGAAAATACTTGCGATATAAATGATATAGCTTCAAATGCAGGCGACACAAACGAGTTAGCTTCAAATCCATGCGAAACACATGATTTAGCTTCAAATCCAAGCGAAACACATGATTTATTTTCAAATCAATGCGATGTAAAAGGTTTAGCTTCAAATCTGTGCGAAACAAATGATTTAGCATCAAATACTTGCGATATAAGGGATATAGCTTCAGATGCAGGCGAAACGAACGAGTTTGCTTCAAATCCATACGAAACACATGATTTTGCTTCAAATCAATGCGAAGTAGAAGGTTCAGCTTCAAATCCGTGCGAAACAAATGATTTTGGCATCAAATACTTGCGATATAAGTGATATAGCTTCAATGCTGGCCAAACAAACGAGTTTGCTTCAAATCCATGAGAAACACATGATTTAGCTTCAAATCCATGCGAAACAAATGGTTGAGCTACAAATAATTGTGACAGACATGATTTAGCTTCAACTGCATTCGAAACAAACGAGTTACCTTCAAATCCACGCGAAACACATAATTTAGCTACAAATCAATGCGAAGTAGGAGGTTTAGCTTGAAATCCATGCGAAACAAATGATTGAGCTTCCAATACTTGCGATATAAGTGATATAGTTTCAAATGCAGGAGGAACGAACGAGTTAGCTTCAAATCCATGCGAAATACATGATTCAGCTGCAAATTAATGCTATGTAGAAGGCTTAGATTCAAATCCATGCAAAACACGTGATTTAGGATCCAATCAATGCAAAGTAGAAGGCTTAGCTTCAAATCCATGCGAGACAAATGCTTTAGCTTCAAATACTTGCGATATAAATGATATAGCTTCAAATACAGCAGAAACAAACGAGTTAGCTTCAAATCCATGCAAAACACACGATATAGCTTCAATTCAATGCCAAGTAGAAGGCTTAGCTTCAAATCCATGCGAATGAATTGTTTAGCTGCAAATACATGTGATATACATGATTTAGTTTCAACTGCATGCGAAACAACGAGTTACCTTCAAATCCACGCGAAACACATAATTTAGCTTCAAATCAATGCGAAGTAGCAGGTTTAGATTCAAATCCATGCGAAACACATGATTTAGCTTCAAATCCATGGGATGTAGAAGGTTTAGCTTCAAATCTATGCGAAACACATTTGTTAGGTGCAAATCAGTGCGAAGTAGAAGGCTCAGGTTCCAAGCCATGCGATTCAAATGGTTCATCTTCAAATACTTGTGAAAGACATGATTTAGCTTCAACTGCATGCGAGACAAAGGGGTTACCTTCAAATCCACGCGAAACACATGATTTAGCTTCAAATCAATGTGATGTAGAAGGCTTAGTTTCAAATCCATGCAAAACACGTGATTTAGGATCGAATCAATGCGAAGTAGAAGGCTTAGCTTCAAATCCATGCGAAACAAATGGTTTCGCTTCAAATACTAGCGATATAAATGATACAGCTTCAAATACAGGAGAAACAAACGAGTTAGCTTCAAATCCATGCAAGACACACGATTTAGCTTCAATTCAAAGCCAAGTAGAAGGCTTAGCTTCTAATACATGCGAAACAAATGGTTTATCTTCAAATACTTGTGATATACATGATTCAGTTTCAACTGCATGCGAAACGAACGAGTTAGCTTCAAATCTACGCGAAACACATGAATTGGTTCAAATGAATGCGATGTAGAAGGTTTAGCTTCAAATCCAAGCGAAACACATGATTTAGCTTCAAATACTTGCGATATAAGTGATGTAGATTCAACTGCAGGCGAAATGAAAGAGTTAGCTTCAAATCCATGCGAAACACATGACTTAGCTGCAAATCAATGCGTTGTAGGAGGTTTAGCGTCAAATCCACGCGATACACTACATTAAGCTGCAAATCAATGCGATGTAGAAGGTTTAGATTCAAATCCATGCCAAACACATGATTTAGCTTCAAATCCATGGGATGTAGAAGGTTTAGCTTCAAATCCATGCGAAACACATTATTTAGGTGTAAATCTGTGCGAAGTAGAAGGCTCAGGTTCAAAGCCATGCGATTTAAATGGTTCATCTTCAAATACTTGTGAAAGACATGATTTAGCTTCAATTGCATGCGAAACAAACGAGTTAGCTTCAAATCCATACGAAACACATGATTTAGCTTCAAATCAATGCGAAGTAGAAGGTTTAGATTCAAATGCGTGCAAAACACGTGATTTAGCTTCCTATTAATGCAAAGTAGAAGACATAGCTTCAAATCTATGCGAAACAAATGGTTTAGCTTCAAATACTTGTGATATACGTTATTTAGATTTAACTGCATGCGCAACGAACGAGTTAGCTTCAAATCCATGCGAAACACATGATTTAGCTGCAAATCAATGCGATGTAGAAGGTTTAGCTTCAAATCCATGCGATCTAGAAGGTTTAGCTTCAAATCCATGCGAAACAAATGATTTAGCTTCTAATCAATGCGAAGTAGAAGGCTTAGCTTCAAACCCATGCGAAACAAATGGATAAGATACAAACGCTAGTGATATACATTATTTAGCTACAACTGCATGCGAAACAAACGAGTTAGCTTCAAATCCAAGCGAAACACATGATTTAGCTTCAAATACTTGTGATATACATGATATAGCTTCAAATGCATGCGAAACAAACGAGTTAGCTTCAAATCCATGCGAAACACATGATTTAGCTTCAAATCAATGCGATGTAGAAGGTTTAGATTCAAATCCATGCGAAACACATTATTTAGGTGCAAATCAGTGCGAAGTAGAAGGCTCAGGTTCAAAGCCATGCGATTCAAATGGTTCATCTTCAAATACTTGTGAAAGACATGATTTAGCTTCAACTGCATGCGAAACAAAGGGGTTACCTTCAAATCCACGCGAAACACATGACTTAGCTTCAAATCAATGTGATGTAGAAGGCTTAGTTTCAAATCCATGCAAAACACGTGATTTAGGATCGAATCAATGCGAAGTAGAAGGCTTAGCTTCAAATCCATGCGAAACAAATGGTTTAGCTTCAAATACTAGCGATATAAATGATACAGCTTCAAATACAGGAGAAACAAACGAGTTAGCTTCAAATCCATGCAAAACACACGATTTAGCTTCAATTCAAAGCCAAGTAGAAGGCTTAGCTTCTAATACATGCGAAACAAATGGTTTATCTTCAAATACTTGTGATATACATGATTCAGTTTCAACTGCATGCGAAACGAACGAGTTAGCTTCAAATCCATTCGAAACACAATATTTAGCGTCAAATCAATGCGAAGTAGAAGGCAGAGCTTCAAATCCATGCGATACAAATGGTTTAGCTACAAATACCTGTGATATACATTATTTAGCTACAACTGCATGCGAAACAAACGAGTTAGCTTCAAATCTACGCGAAACACATGAATTGGTTCAAATGAATGCGATGTAGAAGGTTTAGCTTCAAATCCAAGCGAAACACATGATTTAGCTTCAAATACTTGCGATATAAGTGATGTAGATTCAACTGCAGGCGAAATGAAAGAGTTAGCTTCAAGTCCATGCGAAACACTTGATTTAGCTGCAAATCAATGCGTTGTAGGAGGTTTAGCGTCAAATCCACGCGATACACTAGATTAAGCTTCAAATCAATGCGATGTAGAAGGTTTAGTTTCAAATCCATGCAAAACACGTGATTTAGGATCGAATCAATGCGAAGTAGAAGGCTTAGCTTCAAATCCATGCGAAACAAATGGTTTAGCTTCAAATACTAGCGATATAAGTGATACAGCTTCAAATACAGGAGAAACAAACGAGTTAGCTTCAAATCCATGCAAAACACACGATTTAGCTTCAATTCAAAGCCAAGTAGAAGGCTTAGCTTCTAATACATGCGAAACAAATGGTTTAGCTTCAAATACTTGTGATATACATGATTCAGTTTCAACTGCATGCGAAACGAACGAGTTAGCTTCAAATCCATTCGAAACACAATATTTAGCGTCAAATCAATGCGAAGTAGACGGCAGAGCTTCAAATCCATGCGATACAAATGGTTTAGCTACAAATACTTGTGATATACATTATTTAGCTACAACTGCATGCGAAACAAACGAGTTAGCTTCAAATCTACGCGAAACACATGAATTGGTTCAAATGAATGCGATGTAGAAGGTTTAGCTTCAAATCCAAGCGAAACACATGATTTAGCTTCAAATACTTGCGATATAAGTGATGTAGATTCAACTGCAGGCGAAATGAACGAGTTAGCTTCAAATCCATGCGAAACACATGATTTAGCTGCAAATCAATGCGTTGTAGGAGGTTTAGCGTCAAATCCATGCGATACACTAGATTAAGCTTCAAATCAATGCGATGTAGAAGGTTTAGCTTCAAATCCAAGCGAAACACATGATTTAGCTTCAAATACTTGCGATATAAGTGATATAGTTTCAAATGCAGGCGAAACGAACGAGTTAGCTTCAAATCCATGCGAAACACATTATTCAGCTGCAAATCAATGTGATGTAGAAGGTTTAGATTCAAATCCATGCCAAACACATGATTTAGCTTCAAATCCATGGGATGTAGAAGGTTTAGCTTCAAATCCATGCGAAACACATTATTTAGGTGTAAATCTGTGCGAAGTAGAAGGCTCAGGTTCAAAGCCATGCGATTTAAATGGTTCATCTTCAAATACTTGTGAAAGACATGATTTAGCTTCAATTGCATGCGAAACTAACGAGTTAGCTTCAAATCCATACGAAACACATGATTTAGCTTCAAATCAATGCGAAGTAGAAGGTTTAGATTCAAATGCGTGCGAAACAAATGATTTTGGCATCAAATACTTGCGATATAAATGATATAGCTTCAAATGCAGGCGACACAAACGAGTTAGCTTCAAATCCATGCGAAACACATGATTTAGCTTCAAATCAATGCGAAGTAGAAGGTTTAGATTCAAATGCCTGCGAAACAAATGATTTTAGCAGAAAATACTTGCGATATAAATGATATAGCTTCAAATGCAGGCGACACAAACGAGTTAGCTTCAAATCCATGCGAAACACATGATTTAGCTTCAAATCCAAGCGAAACACATGATTTATTTTCAAATCAATGCGATGTAAAAGGTTTAGCTTCAAATCTGTGCGAAACAAATGATTTAGCATCAAATACTTGCGATATAAGGGATATAGCTTCAGATGCAGGCGAAACGAACGAGTTTGCTTCAAATCCATACGAAACACATGATTTAGCTTCAAATCAATGCGAAGTAGAAGGTTCAGCTTCAAATCCGTGCGAAACAAATGATTTTGGCATCAAATACTTGCGATATAAGTGATATAGCTTCAATGCTGGCCAAACAAACGAGTTTGCTTCAAATCCATGAGAAACACATGATTTAGCTACAAATAATTGTGACAGACATGATTTAGCTTCAACTGCATTCGAAACAAACGAGTTACCTTCAAATCCACGCGAAACACATAATTTAGCTTCAAATCAATGCGAAGTAGGAGGTTTAGCTTCTAATACATGCGAAACAAATGGTTTATCTTCAAATACTTGTGATATACATGATTCAGTTTCAACTGCATGCGAAACGAACGAGTTTGCTTCAAATCTACGCGAAACACATGAATTGGTTCAAATGAATGCGATGTAGAAGGATTAGCTTCAAATCCAAGCGAAACACATGATTTAGCTTCAAATACTTGCGATATAAGTGATGTAGATTCAACTGCAGGTGAAATGAAAGAGTTAGCTTCAAATCCATGCGAAACACATGATTTAGCTGCAAATCAATGCGTTGTAGGAGGTTTAGCGTCAAATCCACGCGATACACTAGATTAAGCTTCAAATCAATGCGATGTAGAAGGTTTAGTTTCAAATCCATGCAAAACACGTGATTTAGGATCGAATCAATGCGAAGTAGAAGGCTTAGCTTCAAATCCATGCGAAACAAATGGTTTAGCTTCAAATACTAGCGATATAAGTGATACAGCTTCAAATACAGGAGAAACAAACGAGTTAGCTTCAAATCCATGCAAACACACGATTTAGATTCAATTCAATGCCAAGTAGAAGGCAGAGCTTCAAATCCATGCGATACAAATGGTTTAGCTTCAAATACTTGTGATATACATGATTTAGCTTCAACTACATTCGTAGCAAACGAGTTAGCTCCAAATCCACGCGAAACACATTATTTAACTTCAAATCAGTGCGAAGTAGAAGGCTTAGCTTCAAATCCATGCGAATCTAATGGTTCGGCTTCAAATACTTGTGAAAGACATGATTTGGCTTAAACTGCATGCGAAACAAACGAGTTACCTTCAAATCCACGCGAAACACATAATTTAGCGTCAAATCAATGCGAAGTAGCAGGTTTAGCTTCAGATCCATGCGAAACACATGATTTAGTTTCAAATACTTGCAATATAAGTGATATAGTTTCAAATGCAGGCGAAACGAACAAGTGAGCTTCAAATCCATGCGAAACACATGATTCAGCTGCAAATCAATGCGATGTAGAAGGTTTAGCTTCAAATCCATGCCAAACACATGATTTAGCTTCAAATCCATTGGATGTAGAAGGTTTAGCTTCAAATCCATGCGATACAAATGGTTTAGCTTCAAATACTTGTGATATACATGATTTAGCTTCAACTGCATTCGAAGCAAACGAGTTAGCTCCAAATCCATGCAAAACACGTGATTTAGGATCCAATCAATGCGAAGTAGAAGGCTTAGCTTCAAATCCATGCGAAACAAATGCTTTAGCTTCAAATACTTGCGATATAATTGATATAGCTTCAAATACAGGAGAAACAAACGAGTTAGCTTCAAATCTATGCAAAACACACGATTTAGCTTCAAATCAATGCGAAGTAGAAGGCTTAGCTTCAAATCCATGCCAAACACATGATTTAGCTTCAAATCCATGGGATGCGGAAGGTTTAGCTAAAAATTCCATGCGAAACATATTATTTAGGTTCAAATCAGTGCGAAATAGAAGCCTCAGGTTCAAAGCCATGCAATTCAAATGGTTCATCATCAAATACTTGTGAAAGACATGATTTTGCTTCAACTGCATTCGAAACAAACGAGTTAGCTCCAAATCCACGCGAAACACATGATTTAACTTCAAATCAGTGCGAAGTAGAAGGCTTAGCTTCAAATCCATGCGAAACAAATGGTTTAGCTTCAAATACTTGCGATATAAATGATACAGCGTCAAATACAGGAGAAACAAACGAGTTAGCTTCAAATCCATGCAAAACACACGATTTAGCTTCAATTCAATGCCAAGTAGAAGGCTTAGCTTCAAATCCATGCGAATCAATTGCGTAGCTGCAAATACTTGTGATATACATGATTTAGTTTCAACTGCATGCGAAACAAACGAGTTAGCTTCAAATCGATGCGAAACACAATATTTAGCTTCAAATCAATGCGAAGTAGAAGGTTTAGCTTCAAATCCATGCCAAACACATGATTTAGCTTCAAATCCATGGGATGTAGAAGGTTTAGCTTCAAATCCATGCGAAACACATTTGTTAGGTTCAAATCAGTGCGAAGTAGAAGGCTCAGGTTCAAAGCCATGCGATTCAAATGGTTCATCTTCAAATACTTGTGAAAGACATGATTTAGCTTCAACTGCATGCGAAACAAACGAGTTACCTTCAAATCCACGCGAAACACATGATTTAGCTTCAAATCAATGTGATGTAGAAGGCCAAGCTTCAAATCCATGCAAAACACACGATTTAGCTTCAATTCAATGCCAAGTAGAAGGCTTAGCTTCAAATCCATGCCAATCAATTGTTTAGCTGTAAATACTTGTGATATACATGATTCAGTTTCAACTGCATGCGAAACGAACGAGTTAGCTTCAAATCCATTCGAAACACAATATTTAGCGTCAAATCAATGCGAAGTAGAAGGCAGAGCTTCAAATCCATGCGATACAAATGGTTTAGCTTCAAATACTTGTGATATAGATGACCTAGCATCAACTGCATTCGAAGCAAACGAGTTCGCTCCGAATCCACGCGAAACACATGATTTAGCTTCAAATCAGGGCGAAGTAGAAGGCTTAGCTTCAAATCCATGCGAATCTAATGGTTCGGCTTCAAATATTTGTGAAATGCATGATTTAGTTTCAACTCCATGCGAAACAACGAGTTATCTTCAAATCGACGCGAAACACATAATTTAGCTTCAAATCAATGCGAAGTAGCAGGTTTAGCTTCAAATCCATGCGAAACACATGAATTAGCTTCAAATGCTTGCAATATAAGTGATATAGTTTCAAATGGAGGCGAATCGAACGAGTGAGCTTCAAATCCATGCGAAACACATGATTCAGCTGAAAATCAATGCGATGTAGAAGGCTTAGCTTCAAATCCGTGCAAAACACGTGATTTAGGATCCAATCAATGCCAAGTAGAAGGCTTAGCTTCAAATCCATGCGAAACAAATGGATTAGCTTCAAATACGTGCGATATAAATGATACAGCTTCAAATACAGGAGAAACAAACGAGTTGGTTTCAAATCCATGCAAAACACACGATTTAGCTTCAATTCAATGCCAAGTAGAAGGCTTAGCTTCAAATCCATGCGAATGAATTGTTTAGCTGCAAATACATGTGATATACATTATTTAGTTTCAACTGCATGCGAAACACATTATTTAGGTGCAAATCAGTGCGAAGTAGAAGGCTCAGGTTCAAAGCCATGCGATTCAAATGGTTCATCTTCAAATACTTGTGAAAGACATGATTTAGCTTCAACTGCATGCGAAACAAACGAGTTACCTTCAAATCCACGCGAAACACATGATTTAGCTTCAAATCAATGCGATGTAGAAGGCTTAGCTTCAAATCCATGCAAAACACGTGATTTAGGATCCAATCAATGCGAAGTAGAAGGCTTAGCTTCAAATCCATGCGATACAAATTGTTTAGCTTCAAATACTTGTGATATACATGATATAGCTTCCACTGCATTCGAAGCAATCGAGTTAGCTCCAAATCCACGCGAAACACATGATTTAACATCAAATCAGTGCGAAGTAGAAGGCTTAGCTTCAAATCCATGCGAAACAAATGGTTTAGCATCAAATACTTGCGATAAAAATGATACAGCTTCAAATACAGGAGAAACAAACGAGTTAGCTTCAAATCCATGCAAAACTCACGATTTAGCTTCAATTCAAAGCCAAGTAGAAGGCTTAGCTTCTAATACATGCGAAACAAATGGTTTAGCTTCAAATACTTGCGATATAAATGATACAGCTTCAAATACAGGAGAAACAAACGAGTTAGCTTCAAATCCATGCAAAACACACGATTTAGCTTCAATTCAATGCCAAGTAGAAGGCTTAGCTTCAAGTCCATGCGAATCAATTGTTTAGCTGCAAATACATGTGATATACATGATTTAGTTTCAACTGCATGCGAAACACATTATTTAGGTGCAAATCAGTGCGAAGTAGAAGGCTCAGGTTCAAAGCCATGCGATTCAAATGGTTCATCTTCAAATCCAAGCGAAACACATAATTTAGCTTCAAATCAATGCGATGTAGAAGGTTTAGCTTCCATTCCAAGCGAAACACATGATTTAGCTTCCAATACTTGCGATATAAGTGATATAGCTTCAAATGCAGGAGAAAAGAAAGAGTTAGCATCAAATCCATGCGAAACACATGATTCAGCTGCAAATCAATGCAATGTAGAAGGCTTAGCTTCAAATCCATGCAAAACACGTGATTTAGGATCCAATCAATGCGAAGTAGAAGGCTTAGCTTCAAATCCATGCGAAACAAATGGATTAGCTTCAAATACGTGCGATATAAATGATACAGCTTTAAATACAGGAGAAACAAACGAGTTGGCTTCAAATCCATGCAAAACATACGATTTAGCTTCAATTCAATGCCAAGTGGAAGGCTTAGCTTCAAATCCATGCGAAACAAACGGATTAGCTTCAAATACGTGCGATATAAATGATACAGCTTCAAATACAGGAGAAACAAACGAGTTAGCTTCAAATCCATGCAAACACACGATTTAGATTCAATTCAATGCCAAGTAGAAGGCAGAGCTTCAAATCCATGCGATACAAATGGTTTAGCTTCAAATACTTGTGATATACATGATTTAGCTTCAACTACATTCGTAGCAAACGAGTTAGCTCCAAATCCACGCGAAACACATTATTTAACTTCAAATCAGTGCGAAGTAGAAGGCTTAGCTTCAAATCCATGCGAATCTAATGGTTCGGCTTCAAATACTTGTGAAAGACATGATTTGGCTTAAACTGCATGCGAAACAAACGAGTTACCTTCAAATCCACGCGAAACACATAATTTAGCGTCAAATCAATGCGAAGTAGCAGGTTTAGCTTCAAATCCATGCGAAACACATGATTTAGCTTCAAATACTTGCAATATAAGTGATATAGTTTCAAATGCAGGCGAAACGAACAAGTGAGCTTCAAATCCATGCGAAACACATGATTCAGCTGCAAATCAATGCGATGTAGAAGGTTTAGCTTCAAATCCATGCCAAACACATGATTTAGCTTCAAATCCATTGGATGTAGAAGGTTTAGCTTCAAATCCATGCGATACAAATGGTTTAGCTTCAAATACTTGTGATATACATGATTTAGCTTCAACTGCATTCGAAGCAAACGAGTTAGCTCCAAATCCATGCAAAACACGTGATTTAGGATCCAATCAATGCGAAGTAGAAGGCTTAGCTTCAAATCCATGCGAAACAAATGCTTTAGCTTCAAATACTTGCGATATAATTGATATAGCTTCAAATACAGGAGAAACAAACGAGTTAGCTTCAAATCTATGCAAAACACACGATTTAGCATCAATTCAATGCCAAGAAGAATACTTAGCTTCAAATCCATGCGAATCAATTATTTAGCTGCAAATACTTGTGATATACATGATTTAGTTTCAACTGCATGCGAAACAAACGAGTTAGCTTCAAATCCATTCGAAACACAATATTTAGCGTCAAATCAATGCGACGTAGAAGGCAGAGCTTCAAATCCATGCGATACAAATGGTTTAGCTTCAAATACTTGTGATATACATGATTTAGCTTCAACTGCATTCGAAGCAAACGAGTTAGCTCCAAATCCACGCGAAACACATGATTTAACTTCAAATCAGTGCGAAGTTGAAGGCTTAGCATCAAATCCATGCAAATCTAATGGGTCGGCTTCAAATACTTGTGAAATGCATGATTTAGCTTCAACTGCATGCGAAACAACGAGTTACCTTCAAATCCACGTGAAACACCCTATTTAGCTTCAAATCAATGCGAAGGAGCAGGATTAGCTTCAAATCCATGCGAAACAAATGATTGAGTTTCCTACACTTGGGATATAGGTGATATAGCTTCAACTGCATGCGAAACAAATGAGTTACATTCAAATGCAAGCGAAACACATAATTTAGCTTCAAATCAATGCGATGTAGAAGGTTTAGCTTCAAATCCAAGCGAAACACATGATTTAGCTTCAAATACTTGCGATATAAGTGATATAGCTTCAAAAGCAGGAGGAACAAACGAGGTAGCTTCAATTCCATGCGAAACAAATGATTTAGCTTCAAATCAATGCGAAGTAGAAGGCTTAGCTTCAAATCCATGCAGAACACGTGATTTAGGATCCAATCAATGCGAAGTAGGAGGTTTAGCTACAAATCCATGCGAAACAAATGGTTTAGCTACAAATACTTGTGATATACATTATTTAGCTACAACTGCATGCGAAACAAACGAGATAGCTTCAAATCCATGCAAAACACATGATTAAGCTTCCAATCAATGCTATGTAGAAGGTTTAGCTGCAAATCCATGCGACACAGATGATTTAGCTTCAAATACTTGCGACATAAGTGATATATCTTCAAATGCAGGCGAAACGAATGAGTTACCATCAAGCTAATGCTATGTAGAAGGTTTAGCTTCAAATCCATGCGAAGAAAATGATTTTGGCATCAAATACTTGCGATATAAGTGATATAGCTTCAATGCAGGCCAAACAAACGAGTTACCTTCAGATCCATGAGAAACACATGATTTAGCTTCAAATCAGATCGAAGTAGAAGGCTTAGCTTCAATTCCATGCGAAACGAAAGATTTAGCTTCAAATACTTGCGAATGTAAGTGCTATAGCTTCAAATGTAGGCGACACAAACGAGTTAGCGGCAAATCCATGCAAAACACGTGAGTAAGCTAAAAATGCATGCGAAAAACATACGTGAGTAAGCTAAAAATGCATGCGAAAAACATGATTTAGGTTCAAATTCATGGGAAACACGTGGTTTAGCTTCAAATACATGCGAAGTAGAAGGCTCTGATTCAAATCCATGCGAATCAAATGATTAGCTCCAAATACTTCGGATATACATGATTTAGCTTCAACTGTAGGCGAAACAAACGAGGTAACATTCAAATCCAAGCGACACAACTGATTTAACTTCAAATACTTGCCATATAAGTGCTATAGCTTCAAATGCATGCGAAACAAAAGAGTTAGCTTCAAATCCATGCCAAACACATGATTTAGCTTCAGATCCAAGCGAAACACATGATTTAGCTTCAAATCAATGCGATGTAGAAGGCTTAGCTACAATCCATGCGGAACAAAGGGATTAGTTTCAGATACTTACGATATACATAATTTGGCTTCAACTGCATGCGAAATCAACGAGTTAGCTTCAAGTCCACGCGAAACACTTGATTTAGATTCAAATCAATGATATGTAGAAGGTTTATCTTCAAATCTGAGCGTTATAAATGATTTAGCTTCAAATACTTGCGATAAAAGTCATATAGCTTCAAATGCTGGCGAAACAAACGAGTTAACTTCAAATCCATGTGAAACAAATCATTTAGCTTCACATCCATGCGATAATGTAGAAGGTCTAGCTTCGAATCCATGCGAAACAAATAATTTGGGTTGAGATACTTGCGATATAAGTGATATAGCTTCAAATGCAGGCGAAACAAACGAGGTCGCTTCAAATCCAAGCGAAACACATGATTTAGCTTCAAATCCATGCGAATCATATGATTTAGCTTCAAATCAATGCGAAGTAAAAGGCTTGGCTTCAAATCCAAGCGAAACAAATGGTTTGACTCCAAATACTTGTGATATACATGAATCATCTTCAACTGCATCCGAAACAAACAAGTTATCTTCAAATCCAAGCGAAGCATGTGATTTAGCTTCAAATGAGTGCGAAGTAGAAGGCATAGCTTCAAATCCATGCGAATCAAATGGCTCCGCTTCAAATACTTGTGATATATATGATTTAGCTTCAACTGCATGCGAAACAGACGAGTTAGCTCCAAATCCAAGCGAAACACATGATTTAGCTTCAAATCACTGCGATGTAAAAGGTTTAGCTTCAAATCTGTTCCAAACAAATGATTTAGCTTCAAACACTAGGGATATAAGTGATATAGCTTCAAATGCAGACGAACCAAACGAGTTAGCTTCAAAATCCATGCGATACACATGATTTAGCTTCAAATGCTTGCAATATAAGAGATATAGTTTCAAATGCAGGCGAAACGAACGAGTGAGCTTCAAATCCATGCGAAACACATGATTCAGCTGCAAATCAATGCGATGTAGAAGGTTTAGCTTCAAATCCATGCCAAACACATGATTTAGCTTCAAATCCATGCGATGTAGAAGGTTTAGCTTCAAATCCAAGAGAAACACATGATTTAGCTTCCAATACTTGCGATATAAGTGATATAGTTTCAAATGCAGGAGAAACGAAAGAGTTAGCTTCAAATCCATGCGAAACACATGATTCAGCTGCAAATCAATGCGATGTAGAAGGCTTAGCTTCAAATCCATGCAAAACACGTGATTTAGGATCCAATCAATGCTAAGTAGAAGGCTTAGCTTCAAATCCATGCGAATGAATTGTTTGGCTGCAAATACATGTGATATACATGATTTAGTTTCAACTGCATGCGAAACAAACGAGTTAGCTTCATATCCATTCGAAACACAATACTTAGCGTCAAATCAATGCGAAGTAGAAGGCAGAGATTCAAATCCATGCGATACAAATGGTTTTGCTTCAAATACTTGTGATATACATGATTTAGCTTCAACTGCATTCGAAGCACACGAGTCAGTTCCGAATCCACGCGAAACACATGATTTAGCTTCAAATCCGTGCGAAGTAGAAGGCTTAGCTTCACATCCATGCGAATCTAATGGTTCGGCTTCAAATACTTGTGAAATGCATGATTTAAATTCAACTGCATGCGAAAAAACGAGTTACCTTCTAATCCACGCGAAACACATAATTTAGCTTCAAATCAATGCGAAGTAGCAGGTTTAGCTTCAAATCCATACGAAACACATGATTCAGCTGCAAATCAATGCGATGTAGAAGGTTTAGCTTCAAATCCATGCCAAACACATTACTTAGCTTCAAATCCATGGGATGTAGAAGGTTTAGCTTCAAATCCATGCGAAACACATTATTTAGGTGCAAATCAGTGCGAAGTAGAAGGCTCAGGTTCAAAGCCATGCGATTCAAATGGTTCATCTTCAAATACCTGTGAAAGACATGATTTAGCTTCAACTGCATGCGAAACAAATGAGTTACCTTCAAATCCAAGCGAAACACATAATTTAGCTTCAAATCAAGGCGATGTAGAAGGTTTAGCTTCAAATCCAAGCGAAACACATGATTTAGCTTCCAATTCTTGCGATATAAGTGATATAGTTTCAAATGCAGGAGAAACAAACGAGTTAGCTCCAAATCCACGCGAAACACATGATTTAACTTCAAATCAGTGCGAAGTAGAAGGCTTAGCTTCAAATCCATGCGAAACAAATGGTTTAGCTTCAAATACTTGCGATATAAATGATACAGCGTCAAATACAGGAGAAACAAACGAGTTAGCTTCAAATCCATGCAAAACACACGATTTAGCTTCAATTCAATGCCAAGTAGAAGGCTTAGCTTCAAATCCATGCGAATCAATTGCGTAGCTGCAAATACTTGTGATATACATGATTTAGTTTCAACTGCATGCGAAACAAACGAGTTAGCTTCAGATCCATTCGAAACACAATATTTAGCGTCAAATCAATGCGAAGTAGAAGGCAGAGATTCAAATCCATGCGATACAAATGGTTTAGCTTCAAATACTTGTGATATACATGATTTAGCTTCAACTGCATTCGAAGCAATCGAGTTAGCTCCAAATCCACGCGAAACACATGATTTAAAATCAAATCGGTGCGAAGTAGAAGGCTTAGCTTCAAATCCATGCGAAACAAATGGTTTCGCTTCAAATACTTGCGATATAAATGATACAGCTTCAAATACTGGAGAAACAAACGAGTTAGCTTCAAATCTATGCAAAACACACGATTTAGCTTCAATTCAATGCCAAGTAGAAGGCTTAGCTTCTAATACATGTGAAACAAATGGTTTAGCTTCAAATACTTACGATATAAATGATACAGCTTCAAATACAGGAGAAACAAACGAGTTAGCTTCAAATCCATGCAAAACACACGATTTAGCTTCAATTCAATGCCAAGTAGAAGGCTTAGCTTCAGATCAATGCGAATCAATTGTTTAGCTGCAAATACTTGTAATATACATGATATAGTTTCATCTGCATGCGAAACACATTATTTAGGTGCAAATCAGTGCGAAGTTGAAGGCTCTGGTTCAAAGCCATGCGATTCAAATGGTTCATCTTCAAATACTTGTGAAAGACATGATTTAGCTTCAACTGCATGAGAAACAAACGAGTTACCTTCAAATCCAAGCGAAACACATAATTTAGCTTCAAATCAAAGCGATGTAGAAGGTTTAGCTTCAAATCCAAGCGATACAAATGGTTTAGCTTCATATACTTGTGATATACATGATTTAGCTTCAACTACATTCGAAGCAAACGAGTTAGCTCCAAATCCACGCGAAACACATGATTTAACTTCAAATCAGTGCGAAGTAGCAGGCTTAGCTTCAAATCCATGCGAATCTAATGGTTCGGCTTCAAATACTTGTGAAAGACATGATTTGGCTTAAACTGCATGCGAAACAAACGAGTTACCTTCTAATCCACGCGAAACACATAATTTAGCATCAAATCAATGCGAAGTAGCAGGTTTAGCTTCAAATCCAAGCGAAACACATAATTTAGCTTCAAATCAAGGCGATGTAGAAGGTTTAGCTTCAAATCCAAGCGAAACACATGATTTAGCTTCCAATTCTTGCGATATAAGTGATATAGTTTCAAATGCAGGAGAAACAAACGAGTTAGCATCAAATCCATGCAAAACACGTGATTTAGGATCCAATCAAAGCGAAGTAGAAGGCTTAGCTTCAAATCCATGCGAAACAAATGCTTTAGCTTCAAATACTTGCGATTTAAATGATATAGCTTCAAATACAGGAGAAACAAACGAGTTAGCTTCAAATCCATGCAAATCACACGATTTAGCTTCAATTCAATGCCAAGTACAAGGCTTAGCTTCAAATCCAGGCGAATCAATTGTGTAGGTGCAAATACTTGTGATATACATGATTTAGTTTCAACTGCATGCGAAACAAACGAGTTAGCTTCAGATCCATTCGAAACACAATATTTAGCGTCAAATCAATGCGAAGTAGAAGGCAGAGATTCAAATCCATGCGATACAAATGGTTTAGCTTCAAATACTTGTGATATACATGATTTAGCTTCAACTGCATTCGAAGCAATCGAGTTAGCTCCAAATCCACGCGAAACACATGATTTAAAATCAAATCGGTGCGAAGTAGAAGGCTTAGCTTCAAATCCATGCGAAACAAATGGTTTCGCTTCAAATACTTGCGATATAAATGATACAGCTTCAAATACAGGAGAAACAAACGAGTTAGCTTCAAATCTATGCAAAACACACGATTTAGCTTCAATTCAATGCCAAGTAGAAGGCTTAGCTTCTAATACATGTGAAACAAATGGTTTAGCTTCAAATACTTACGATATAAATGATACAGCTTCAAATACAGGAGAAACAAACGAGTTAGCTTCAAATCCATGCAAAACACACGATTTAGCTTCAATTCAATGCCAAGTAGAAGGCTTAGCTTCAGATCAATGCGAATCAATTGTTTAGCTGCAAATACTTGTAATATACATGATATAGTTTCATCTGCATGCGAAACACATTATTTAGGTGCAAATCAGTGCGAAGTTGAAGGCTCTGGTTCAAAGCCATGCGATTCAAATGGTTCATCTTCAAATACTTGTGAAAGACATGATTTAGCTTCAACTGCATGAGAAACAAACGAGTTACCTTCAAATCCAAGCGAAACACATAATTTAGCTTCAAATCAAAGCGATGTAGAAGGTTTAGCTTCAAATCCAAGCGATACAAATGGTTTAGCTTCATATACTTGTGATATACATGATTTAGCTTCAACTACATTCGAAGCAAACGAGTTAGCTCCAAATCCACGCGAAACACATGATTTAACTTCAAATCAGTGCGAAGTAGCAGGCTTAGCTTCAAATCCATGCGAATCTAATGGTTCGGCTTCAAATACTTGTGAAAGACATGATTTGGCTTAAACTGCATGCGAAACAAACGAGTTACCTTCAAATCCACGCGAAACACATAATTTAGCTTCAAATCAATGCGAAGTAGCAGGTTTAGCTTCAAATCCATGCGAAACACATGATTTAGCTTCCAATATTTGCAATATAAGTCATATTGTTTCAAATGCAGGCGAAACGAACGAGTGAGCTTCAAATCCATGCGAAACACATAATTCAGCTGCAAATCAATGCGATGTAGAAGGTATAGCTTCAAATCTATGCCAAACACATGATTCAGCTTCAAATCCATGGGATGTAGAAGGTTTAGCTTCAAATCCATGCGAAACACATTATTTAGGTGCAAATCAGTGCGAAGTAGATGGCTCAGGTTCAAAGCCATTCGATTCAAATGGTTCATCTTCAAATACGTGTGAAAGACATGATTTAGCTTCAACTGCATGCGAAACAAACGAGTTACCTTCAAATCCACGCGAAACACATGATTTAGGTTCAAATCAATGCGATGTAGAAGGCTCAGCTTCGAATCCATGCAAAACACGTGATTTAGGATCCAATCAATGCGAAGTAGAGGGCTTAGCTTCAAATCCATGCGAAACACATGATTCAGCTGCAAATCAATGCGATGTAGAATGTTTAGCTTCAAATCTATGCCAAACACATGATTTATCTTCAAATCCATGGGATGTAGAAGGTTTAGCTTCAAATCCATGCGATACACATTATTTAGGTGCAAATCAGTGCGAAATAGAAGGCTCAGGTTCAAAGCCACGCGATTCAAGTGGTTCATCTTCAAATACTTGTGAAAGACATGATTTAGCTTCAACTGCATGCGAAACAAACGAGTTACCTTCAAATCCACGCGGAACACATGATTTAGCTTCAAATCAATGCGAAGTAGCAGGTTTAGATTGAAATCCATGCGAAACAAATGATTGAGCTTCCTACACTTGGGATATAGGTGATATAGCTTCAACTGCATGCGAAACAAATGAGTTACATTCAAATCCATGCGAAACACATGATTCAACTGCAAATCAATGCGATCTAGAAGGCTTAGCTTCAAATCCATGCAAAACACGTGATTTAGGATCCAATCAATGCTAAGTAGAAGGCTTAGCTTCAAATCCATGCGAAACAAATGCTTTAGCTTCAAATACTTGCGATATAAATGATATAGCTTCAAATACAGGAGAAACAAACGAGTTAGCTTCAAATCCATGCAAAACACACGATTTAGCTTCAATTCAATGCCAAGTAGAAGGCTTAGCTTCAAATCCAGGCGAATCAATTGTTTTGGTGCAAATACTTGTGATATACATGATTTAGTTTCAACTGCATGCGAAACAAACGAGTTAGCTTCAAATCCATTCGAAACACAATATTTAGCGTCAAATCAATGCGAAGTAGAAGGCAGAGCTTCAAATCCATGCGATACAAATGGTTTAGCTTCAAATACTTGTGATATACATTATTTAGCTTTAACTGCATACGAAGCAAACGAGTTAGCTCCGTATCCACGCGAAACACATGATTTAGATTCAATTCAATGCCAAGTAGAAGGCTTAGCTTCAAATCCATGCGAATCTAATGGTTCGGCTTCAAATACTTGTGAAAGACATGATTTGGCTTAAACTGCATGCGAAACAAACGAGTTACCTTCAAATCCACGCGAAACACATAATTTAGCTTCAAATCAATGCGAAGTAGCAGGTTTAGCTTCAAATCCATGCGAAACAAATGATTGACCTTCCTACACTTGCGATATAGGTGATATAGCTTCAACTGCATGCGAAACAAATGAGTTACATTCAAATCCACGCGAAACACATAATTTAGCTTCAAATCAATGCGAAGTAGCAGGTTTAGCTTCAAATCCATGCGAAACAAATGATTGAGCTTCCTACACTTGGGATATCGGTGATATAGCTTCAACTGCATGCGATCCAAATGAGTTACATTCAAATCCAAGCGAAACACATAAATTAGCTTCAAATCAATGCGATGTAGAAGGTTTAGCTTCAAATCCAAGCGAAACACATGATTTAGCTTCAAATACTTGCGATATAAGTGATATAGTTTCAAATGCAGGAGAAACGAACGAGTTAGCTTCAAATCCATGCGAAGCACATGATTCAGCTGCAAATCAATGCTATGTAGAAGGCTTAGGTTCAAATCCATGTAAAACACGTGATTTAGGATCCAATCAATGCGAAGTAGAAGGCTTAGCTTCAAATCCATGCGAAATAAATGCTTTAGCTTCAAATACTTGCGATATAAATGATATAGCTTCAAATACAGGAGAAACAATCGAGTTAGCTTCAAATCCATGCAAAACACACGATTTAGAATCAATTCAATGCCAAGTAGAAGGCGAAGCTTCAAATCCATGCGAATCAATTGTTTAACTGCAAATACTTGTGATATACATGATTTAGTTTCAACTGCATTCGAAGCAAACGAGTTAGCTCCAAATCCACGCGAAACACATGATTTAACTTCAAATCAGTGCGAAGTAGAAGGCTTAGCTTCAAAGCCATGCGAATCTAATGGTTCGGCTTCAAATACTTGTGGAATGTATGATTTAGCTTCAACTGCATGCGAAACAACGAGTTACCTTCAAATCCACGCGAATCACATAATTTAGATTCAAATCAATGCGAAGTAGCAGGTTTAGCTACAAATCCATGCGAAACACATGATTTAGCTTCAAATACTTGCGAAATAAGTGATATAGTTTCAAATGCAGGCGAAACGGACGAGTTATCTGCAAATCCATGCGAAACACATGATTCAGCTGCAAATCAATGCGATGTAGAAGGTTTAGCTTCAAATCCATGCCAAACACATGATTCAGCTTCAAATCCATGGGATGTAGAAGGTTTAGCTTCAAATCCATGCGAAAAACATTATTTAGGTGCAAATCAGTGCGAAGTAGAAGGTTCAGGTTCAAAGCCAAGCGATTCAAATGGTTCATCTTCAAATACTTGTGAAAGACATGATTTAGCTTCAACTGCATGCGAAACAAACGAGTTACCTTCAAGTCCACGCGAAACAGATGATTTAGCTTCAAATCAATGTGATGTAGAAGGCTTAGTTTCAAATCCATGCAAAACACGTGATTTAGGATCGAATCAATGCGAAGTAGAAGGCTTAGCTTCAAATCCATGCGAAACAAAAGGTTTAGCTTCAAATACTTGCGATATAAATGATACAGCTTCAAATACAGGAGAAACAAACGAGTTAGCTTCAAATCCATGCAAAACACACGATTTAGCTTCAATTCAATGCCAAGTAGAAGGCTTAGCTTCTAATACATGCAAAACAAATGGTTTAGCTTCAAATACTTGCGATATAAATGATACAGCTTCAAATACAGGAGAAACAAACGAGTTACCTTCAAATCCATGCAAAACACACGATTTAGCTTCAATTCAATGCCACGTAGAAGGCTTAGCTTCAAATCCATGAGAATCAATTGTTTAGCTGCAAATACTTGTGATATACATGATTTAGTTTCAACTGCATGCGAAACAAACGAGTTACCTTCAAGTCCACGCGAAACAGATGATTTAGCTTCAAATCAATGTGATGTAGAAGGCTTAGTTTCAAATCCATGCAAAACACGTGATTTAGGATCGAATCAATGCGAAGTAGAAGGCTTAGCTTCAAATCCATGCGAAACAAAAGGTTTAGCTTCAAATACTTGCGATATAAATGATACAGCTTCAAATACAGGAGAAACAAACGAGTTAGCTTCAAATCCATGCAAAACACACGATTTAGCTTCAATTCAATGCCAAGTAGAAGGCTTAGCTTCTAATACATGCAAAACAAATGGTTTAGCTTCAAATACTTGCGATATAAATGATACAGCTTCAAATACAGGAGAAACAAACGAGTTACCTTCAAATCCATGCAAAACACACGATTTAGCTTCAATTCAATGCCACGTAGAAGGCTTAGCTTCAAATCCATGAGAATCAATTGTTTAGCTGCAAATACTTGTGATATACATGATTTAGTTTCAACTGCATGCGAAACAAACGAGCTAGCTTCAAATCCATTCGAAACACAATACTTAGCGTCAAATCAATGCGAAGTAGAAGGCAGAGCTTCAAATCCATGCGATACAAATGGTTTAGCTTCAAATACTTGTGATATACATGATTTAGCTTCCACTGCATTCGAAGCAATCGAGTTAGCTCCAAATCCACGCGAAACACATGATTTAACATCAAATCAGTGCGAAGTAGAAGGCTTAGCTTCAAATCCATGCGAAACAAATGGTTTAGCTTCAAATACTTGCGATATAAATGATACAGCTTCAAATACAGGAGAAACAAACGAGTTAGCTTCAAATCCATGCAAAACACACGATTTAGCTTCAATTCAATGCCAAGTAGAAGGCTTAGATTCAAATCCATGCGAATCAATTGTTTAGCTGCAAATACTTGTGATATACATGATTTAGTTTCAACTGCATTCGAAGCAAACGCTTTAGCTCCGAATCCACGCGAAACACATGATTTAGCTTCAAATCAATGCGAAGTAGCAGGTTTAGCTACAAATCCATGCGAAACACATGATTTAGCTTCAAATACTTGCAATATAAGTGATATAGTTTCAAATGCAGGCGAAACGAACGAGTGAGCTTCAAATCCATGCGAAACACATGATTTAGCTTATAATCACTGCGAAGTAGATGGCTTAGCTTTAAGTCCATGCGAAACACATGATTTTGCTTGAAATCAGTGCGAAGTAGAAGGCTTAGCTTCAAATGCATGCGAATCAAATGGTTCAGCTTCAAATCCATTCAAACACGTGATTTAGCTTCCAATCAATGCAAAGTAGAAGGCCTAGCTTCAAATCCATGCGAATCAAATGGATTAGCTCCAAATACTTCGGATATACATGATTTAGCTTCAACTGCAGGCGAAACAAACGAGTTAGCTTCAAATCCAAGCGACACAACAGATTTAACATCAAATACTTGCGATATGAGTGATATAGCTTCAAATGCAGGTGAAACAAACGAGTCAGCTCCAAATCCACGCGAAACACATGCTTTAACTTCAAATCAGTGCGAAGTAGAAGGCTTAGCTTCAAATCCATGCGAATCTAATGGTTCGGCTTCAAATACTTGTGAAATGCATGATTTAGCTTCAACGGCATGCAAAACAACGAGTTACCTTCAAATCCACGCGAAACACATAATTTAGCTTCAAATCAATGCGAAGTAGCAGGTTTATCTTCAAATCCATGCGAAACAAATGATTGAGCTTCCTACACTTGGGTTATAGGTGATATAGCTTCAACTGCATGCGAAACAAATGAGTTACATTCAAATCCAAACGAAACACATAATTTAGCTTCAAATCAATGCGAAGGAGCAGGTTTAGCTTCAAATCCATGCGAAACAAATGATTGAGCTTCCTACACTTGGGATATAGATGATATAGCTTCAACTGCATGCGAAACAAATGAGTTACATTCCAATCCATGCAAAACACGTGATTCAGGATCCAATCAATGCCAAGTAGAAGGCTCAGCTTCAAATCAATGCGAAACAAATGGTTTAGCTTCAATTGCTTGCGGTATAAATGATACAGCTTGAAATACAGGAGAAACAAACGAGTTGGCTTCAAATCCATGCAAAACACACGATTTAGCTTCAATTCAATGCCAAGTAGAAGGCTTAGCTTCAAATCCAAGCGAATCAATTGTTTAGCTGCAAATACTTGTGATATACATGATTTAGTTTCAACTGCATTCGAAGCAAACGCTTTAGCTCCGAATCCACGCGAAACACATGATTTAGCTTCAAATCAATGCGATGTAGAAGGTTTAGATTCAAATCCTTGCGAAACAAATGATTGTGTTTCAAACACTTGGGATATAGGTGATATAGCTTTAACTGCATGCGAAACAAACGAGTTACCTTCAAATCAACGCGAAACACATGATTTAGCTTCAAATCAATGCGATGTAGAAGGTTTAGCTACAAATCCATGCGAAACAAATGGTTTAGCTACAAATACTTGTGATATACATTATTTAGCTACAACTGCATGCGAAACAAACGAGTTAGCTTCAAATCCATGCGAAACACATGATTTAGCTTCAAATAAATGCGATGTAGAAGGTTTAGCTTCAAATCCATGCGATTTACAAGATTTAGCTTCAAATCAATGCGATGTAGAAGGTTCAGCTTCAAATCCATGCGACACATATGATTTAGCTTCAAATACTTGCGATATAAGTGATATAGCTTCAAAAGCAGGAGAAACAAACGAGGTAGCTTCAGTTCTATGCGAAACAAATGATTTAGCTTCAAATCAGTGTGAAGTAGAAGGCTTAGCATCAAATCCCATGCGAATCAAATGGTTTAGATTCAAATACTTGTGATATACATGATTTAGCTTCAACTGCATGCGACACAAACGAGTTAGCTTCAAATCCATGCGAAACACATGCTTCAGCTGCAAATCATTGCGATGTAGAAGGTTTAGCTTCAAATCCGTGCCAACACTTGATTTAGCTTCAAATCCATGGGATGTAGGAGGTTTAGCTTCAAATCCATGAGAAACAAATGATTTAGCATCAAATACTTGCGAATATAAGTGATATAGCTTCAAATGCAGGCGAAACAAACGAGTTATCTTCAGATCCATGCGAAACACATGATTTAGTTGCAAATCAATGCGATGTAGAGGGTTTAGCATCAAATCCATGCGATACACAAGATTTAGCTACAAATCAATGCGATGTGGAAAGTTCAGCTTCAAATCCATGCGACGCACATGATTTAGCTTCAAATACTTGCGATATAAATGATATATTTTCAAATGCAGGCGAAACAAAAGAGTTAGATTGAAATCCATGGAAACACCTGATTTAGTTTCAAATCAATGCTAGTATAAGGCTTAGCTTCAAATACATGAGAAACACATGATTTAGCTTGATAGGAATGCGAAGTAGTAGGCTTTATCTTCAAATGAATACGAAGCAACTGGTTTATCTTCAAATACTTGTGATATTCATGATTGAACTTCTACTGCAAACGAATCAAACGAGTCAGCTTCAAAATCCATGCGAAACACATGATTTAGGTTCAAAACAATACGAAGTAGAAGACTTGGCTTCAAATCCATGCGAAACAAATCATTTAGGTTCAGATACTTGCGATATCAGTGATGTAGCTTCAAATGCAGGCGAAACAAATGAGTTAGCTTCAAATCTATGCGAAACGCATGGTTTAGCTTCAAATCAACGCGAAGTAGAAGGCTAAGCTTCATATACATGAGAAACAAATGATTTAGCTTAGGATAATTGCGATATAAGCGATATAGCTTCACATGCAGCCGAAACCAACGAGTTAGCATCAAACACAAGGGAAACACATGATTTAGCTTCAAATCAATGCGAAGTAGAAGGCTTATCTCCAAATCCTTGCGACACAAAGGATTTAGCTTCAAGTATTTGCGATATAAATGATATAGCTTCAAATGCAGACGAAACAAATGAGTTAGCTCCAAAACCATGCGAATCAAATGATTTAGCTTAAAATCAGTGCGAAGTAGAAGGCTTAGCTTCAAATCCATATGACAAAAATGATTTGGCTTCAAATACTTGCGATATAAATGATATAGCTTCAAATGCAGGCGAAACACTTGATTTAGCTTCAAATGAGTGCGAAGTAGAAGGCATAGCTTCAAATCCATGGGAATCAAATGGCTCCGCTTCAAATACTTGTGATATATATGATTTAGCTTCAACTGCATGCGAAAGAAGCGAGTTAGCTTCAAATCCAAGCGAAACACATGATTTTGCTTCAAATCAATGCGAAGTTCAAGGCTTAGATTCAAATCCATGCGAAGCACATGATATAGCTTCAAATCAATGCGAAGTAGAAGGCTTAGCTTCCAATACATGGGAAACAAATGATTTAGCTTCAGATAATTGCGATATAAGTGATACAGCTTCAAATGCAGGCGAAACGAACGAGTTAGCAACAAATCCATGGGATGTAGATGATTTAGCTTCAAATCCATGCGAAACACATTATGTAGCTGCAAATCAGTGCGAAGTAGAAGGCTCAGGTTCAAATCCATGCGATTCAAATGGTTCATCTTCAAATACTTGTGAAAGACATGATTTAGCTTCAACTGCATGCGAAACAAACGAGTTAGCTTCAAATCAATGCGATGTAGAAGGTTTAGCTTCAAATCAATGCGAAGTAGAGGGCTTAGCTTCAAATCCATGCGAAACAAATGGTTTAGTTACAAATACTTGTGATATACACTATTTAGCTACAACTGCTTGCGAAACAAACGAGTTAGCTTCAAATACATGGGAAACACATGATTTAGCTTCAAATCAATGCGATGTAGAGGGTTTAGCTTCAAATCCATGCGATACACAAGATTTAGCTTCAAATCAATGCGATGTAGAAAGTTCAGCTTCAAATCCATGCGACGCACATGATTTAGCTTCAAATACTTGCGATATAAGTGATATAACTTCAAAATCTGGAGGAACAAACGAGGTAGCTTCAATTCCATGCGAAACAAATGATTTAGCTTCAAATCAATTCGAAGTAGAGGGCTTAGCTTCAAATCCATGCCAAACACATGATTTAGCTTCAAATCCATGAGATGTAGAAGGTTTTGCTTCAAATCCATGAGAAACAAATGATTTAGCTTCAGATACTTGCGATATAAATGATATAGATTCAACTGTATGCGAAAAAAACGATTCAGCTTCAAATCCAAGGGAAACACATGATTTAACTTCAAATCAATGCGAAGTAAAAGGGTTAGCTTCAAACCCAAGCGAAACGAATGATTTAGCAACAAATACTTGCGAATATAAGTGATATAGCTTCAAATGCAGGCGAAACAAACGAGTTAGCTTCAAATCCAAGCGAAACACTTGAATTAGCTTCAAATCAATGCGATGTAGATGGATTAGCTTCAAATCCATGCAAAACACGTGATTTAGGATCCAATCAATGCGAAGTAGTAGGCTTATCTTCAAATCCATGCGAAACAAATGGTTTAGCTTCAAATACTTGCGATATAAATGATACAGCGTCAAATACAGGAGAAACAAACGAGTTAGCTTTAAATCCATTCGAAGCACAATATTTAGCGTCAAATCAATGCGAAGTAGAAGGCAGAGCTTCAAATCCATGCGATACAAATGGTTTAGCTTCGAAATACTTGTGATATACATGATTTTGCTTCAACTGCATTCGAAGCAATCGAGTTAGCTCCGAATCCACGCGAAACACATGATTTAGCTTCAAATCAGTGCGAAGTAGAAGGCTTAGCTTCAAATTCATGCGAATCTATTGGTTCGTCTTCAAATACTTGTGAAATGCATGATTTAGCTTCAACTGCATGCGAAACAACGAGTTACCTTCAAATCCATGCGAAACACATAATTTAGCTTCAAATCAATGCGAAGTAGCAGGTTTAGCTTCAAATCCATGCAAAACACGTGATTTAGGATCCAATAAATGCGAAGTAGTAGGCTTATCTTCAAATCCATGCGAAACAAATGGTTTAGCTTCAAATACTTGCGATATAAATGATACAGCGTCAAATACAGGAGAAACAAACGAGTTAGCTTCAAATCCATGCAAAACACACGATTTAGCTTCAATTCAAAGCCAAGTAGAAGGCTTAGCTTCAAATCCATGCGAAACAAATGGTTTAGCTTCAAATACTTGCGATATAAATGATACAGCTTCAAATACAGGAGAAACAAACGAGTTAGCTTCAAATCCATGCAAAACACACGATTTAGCTTCAATTCAATGCCAAGTAGAAGGCTTAGCTTCAAATACATGCGAATCAATTGTTTAGCTGCAAATACTTGTGATATACATGATTTAGTTTGAACTGCATGCGAAACAAACGAGTTAGCTTCAAATCGATGCGAAACACAATATTTAGCGTCAAATCAATGCGAAGTAGAAGGCAGAGCTTCAAATCCATGCGATACAAATGGTTTAGCTTCAAATACTTGTGAAATGCATGATTTAGCTTCAACTGCATGCGAAACAAATGAGTTACATTCAAATCCACGCGAAACACATAATTTAGCTTCAAATCAATGCGATGTAGAAGGTTTAGCTTCAAATCCAAGCGAAACGCACGATTTAGCTTCAAATACTTGCGATATAAGTGATATAGTTTCAAATGCAGGAGAAACGAACGAGTTAGCTTCAAATCCATGCAAGCACACGATTTAGCTTCTATTCAATGCCAAGTAGAAGGCTTAGCTTCAAATCCATGCGAATCTAATGGTTCGGCTTCAAATACTTGTGAAATGCATGACTTAGCTTCAACTGCATGCGAAAAAACGAGTTACCTTCAAATCCACGCGAAACACATAATTTAGCTTCAAATCAATGCGAAGTAGCAGGTTTAGCTTCAAATCCATACGAAACACATGATTTAGCTTCAAATACTTGCGATATAAGTGATATAGTTTCAAATGCAGGCGAAACGAACGAGTGAGCTTCAAATTCATGCAAAACACATGATTAAGCTTCCAATCAATGCGACGTAGAAGGCTTAGCTTCAAATCCATGCGAAACAAATGATTTAGCATCAAATCAATGCGAAGTAGAAGGTTTAGCTTCAAATCCATGCGAAACAAATGATTTAGCATCAAATCAATGCGAAGTAGAAGGCTTAGCTTCAAATCCATGCGAAACAAATGGTTTAGCTACAAAAACTTGTGATCTGCATTATTTAGCTACAACTGCATGCGAAACAAACGAGTTAGCTTCAAATCCATGCGAAACACATGATTTAGCTTCAAATCCCATGCGAATCAAATGGTTTAGATTCAAATACTTGTGATATACATGATTTAGCTTCAACTACATGCGACACAAACGAGTTAGCTTCAAATCCATGCGAAACACATGCTTCAGCTGCAAATCATTGCGATGTAGAAGGTTTAGCATCAAATCCATGCCAAACACATGATTTAGCTCGAAATCAATGCGAAGTAGAAGGCGTAGCTTCAAATCCGTGCGGAACATATGGTTATGCTTCAAAAACTTGTGATATAAGTGATATAGATTCAACTGCAGGCGAAACAAACGAGTTACCTTCAAATCAACGCGAAGCACATGATTTAACTTCAAATCAATGCGAAGTAAGAGGGTTAGCTTCAAATCCATGCGAAACGAATGATTTAGCATCAAATACTTGCGAATATAAGTGATATAGCTTCAAATGCAGGCGAAACAAACGAGTTAGCTTCAGATCCATGCGAAATACATGATTTAGCTTCAACTGCATGTGAAACAAACGTGTTAGCTTCAAATCCATGCGAAACATATGATTTAGCTTCAAATCAATGCGATCTAGAAGGTTTAGCTTCAAATCCATGCAAAACAAATGATTGAGCTTCAAACACTTGGGATATAGGTGGTATATTTTCAACTGCATGCGAAACAAACGAGTTACCTTCAAATCCACGCGAAACACATGAGTTAGATTCAAATCAATGCGATCTAGAAGGTTGATCTTCAAATCCATGAGAAGGAAATCATTTAGCTTCAAATACTTGCGATATAAATGATATAGCTACAAATGCAGGCTAAACAAACCAGTTAGCTTCTAAACCATGCGAAAATCATGATTTAGCATCAAATCAATGCGATCTGGATGTCTTAGCTTCAAATCCATACGAAACGGAAGATTTAGCTTCAAATACTTGCGAATATAAGTGATGTAGCTTCAAATACAGGCGAAACAAACGAGTTAGCTTCAGATCAATGCGAAACACATGATTTATCTTCAAATGAATGCGATGTAGAAGGTTTAGCTTCAAATCTGTGCGAAACAAATGATTTAGCTTCAAATACTCTCGATATTAGTGATATAGCTTCAAATGCAGAAGAAACAATCGAGTTAGCTTCAAATCCATGCGAAACAAATGATTTAGCTTCAGATGCTTGCGATATAAGTGATATAGCTTCAAATGCTGACGAAACAAACGGGTTAGCTACGAATCTATGTGAAACACATGATTTAGCTTCTAATCAATGCGAAATAGAAGGCTTAGTTTCAAATCCAAGCGGAACAAAGGGATTAGTTTCAGATACTTACGATATACATAATTTGGCTTCAACTGCATGCGAAATCAACGAGTTTGCTTCAAGTCCACGCGAAACACTTGATTTAGATTCAAATCAATGATATGAAGAAGGTTTAGCTTCAAATCTGCGCGTTATAAATGATTTAGCTTCAAATACTTGCGATAAAAGTGATATAGCTTCAAATGCTGACGAAACAAACGAGTTAGCTTCAAATCCATGTGAAACAAATCATTTAGCTCCAAATCCATGCGAAACACATGATATAGCTGCAAATCTATGCGATGTAGAAGGTTTAGCTTCAAATCCATGCAAAACAAATGATTGAGCTTCAAACACTTGGGATATAGGTGGTATATTTTCAACTGCATGCGAAACAAACGAGTTACCTTCAAATCCACGCGAAACACATGAGTTAGATTCAAATCAATGCGATCTAGAAGGTTGATCTTCAAATCCATGAGAAGGAAATCATTTAGCTTCAAATACTTGCGATATAAATGATATAGCTACAAATGCAGGCTAAACAAACCAGTTAGCTTCTAAACCATGCGAAAATCATGATTTAGCATCAAATCAATGCGATCTGGATGTCTTAGCTTCAAATCCATGCGAAACGAAAGATTTAGCTTCAAATACTTGCGAATATAAGTGATGTAGCTTCAAATAAAGGCGAAACAAACGAGTTAGCTTCAGATCAATGCGAAACACATGATTTATCTTCAAATGAATGCGATGTAGAAGGTTTAGCTTCAAATCTGTGCGAAACAAATGATTTAGCTTCAAATACTCTCGATATTAGTGATATAGCTTCAAATGCAGAAGAAACAATCGAGTTAGCTTCAAATCCATGCGAAACAAATGATTTAGCTTCAGACGCTTGCGATATAAGTGATATAGCTTCAAATGCTGACGAAACAAACGGGTTAGCTACGAATCCATGTGAAACACATGATTTAGCTTCTAATCAATGCGAAATAGAAGGCTTAGCTTCAAATCCAAGCGGAACAAAGGGATTAGTTTCAGGTACTTACGATATACATAATTTGGCTTCAACTGCATGCGAAATCAACGAGTTAGCTTCAAGTCCACGCGAAACACTTGATTTAGATTCAAATCAATGATATGAAGAAGGTTTAGCTTCAAATCTGCGCGTTATAAATGATTTAGCTTCAAATACTTGCGATAAAAGTGATATAGCTTCAAATGCTGACGAAACAAACGAGTTAGCTTCAAATCCATGTGAAACAAATCATTTAGCTCCAAATCCATGCGAAACACATGATATAGCTGCAAATCTATGCGATGTAGAAGGTCTAGCTTCAAATCCATGCGAAAAAAATGATTTAGCTTCAAATCAATGCGAAGTAGAGGGATTAGCTTCAAATCCATGCGAAACACATATGATTTAGCTTAAAAAACTTGCGATATAAACGAAGTAACTTCAAATGCAGAGGATACAATCAAGTTAGCTTCAAATCCATGCAAAACACATGATTAAGCTTCAAATCCATGGGCAACACATGATTTAGGTTCATTGTCAAGGTAAACACATGGTTTAGCTTCACATACATGCGAAACAAATGGTTTAGATTCAAAAACTTGTGATATACATGATTTACCTTCAACTGCATGCGATTCAAACGAGTTAGCTTCAAATCCATGCGAAACACATGATTCAGATGCAACTCAATACGATGTAGAAGGTTTAGCTTCAAATCCATGCCAAACACATGATTTAGCTCCAAATCAATGCGATGTAGAAGGTTTAGCTTCAAATCCATGCGAAACAAATGATTTAGCATCAAATCAATGCGAAGTAGAAGGTTTAGCTTCAAATCCATGCGAAACAAATGATTTAGCATCAAATCAATGCGAAGTAGAAGGCTTAGCTTCAAATCCATGCGAAACAAATGGTTTAGCTACAAAAACTTGTGATCTACATTATTTAGCTACAACTGCATGCGAAACAAACGAGTTAGCATCAAATCCATGCGAAACACATGATTTAGCTTCAAATCAGTGTGAAATAGAAGGCTTAGCATCAAATCCCATGCGAATCAAATGGTTTAGATTCAAATACTTGTGATATACATAATTTAGCTTCAACTACATGCGACACAAACGAGTTAGCTTCAAATCCATGCGAAACACATGCTTCAGCTGCAAATCATTGCGATGTAGAAGGTTTAGCTTCAAATCCATGCCAAACACATGATTTAGCTCCAAATCAATGCGAAGTAGAAGGCGTAGCTTCAAATCCGTGCGGAACATATGGTTATGCTTCAAAAACCTGTGATACAAGTGATATAGATTCAACTGCTGGCGAAACAAACGAGATAGCTTCAAATCCATGCAACACACATGATTAAGCTTCAAAACAATGCGAAGTAGAAGGCTTAGCTTCAAATCCATGCGAAACACACGATTTAGCTTCAAAGCAATGGGATGTAGAAGGTTTAGATTCAAATCCATGCGAAACAAATGATTGTGTTTCAAACACTTGGGATATAGGTGATATAGCTTCAACTGCATGCGAAACAAACGAGTTACCTTCAAATCAACGCGAAGCACATGATTTAACTTCAAATCAATGCGAAGTAAGAGGGTTAGCTTCAAATCCATGCGAAACGAATGATTTAGCATCAAATACTTGCGAATATAAGTGATATAGCTTCAAATGCAGGCGAAACAAACGAGTTAGCTTCAGATCCATGCGAAATACATGATTTAGCTTCAACTGCATGTGAAACAAACGTGTTAGCTTCAAATCCAAGTGAAACATATGATTTAGCTTCAAATCAATGCGAAGTAGAAGGCTTAGCTTCAAATCCATGCAAAACACGTGATTTAGCTTCCGATTAATGCGAAGTAGAAGGCTTAGCTTCAAATCTATGCGAAACAAATGGTTTAGCTTCAAATACTTGTGATATACGTTATTTAGATTTAACTGCATGCGCAACGAACGAGTTAGCTTCAAATCCATGCGAAACACATGATTTAGCTGCAAATCAATGCGATGTAGAAGGATTAGCTTCAAATCCATGCGATCTAGAAGGTTTAGCTTCAAATCCATGCGAAACAAATGATTTAGCTTCAAATCAATGCGATGTAGAGGGTTTAGCTTCAAATCCATGCGATACACAAGATTTAACTTCAAATCAATGCGATGTAGAAAGTTCAGCTTCAAATCCATGCGACGCACATGATTTAGCTCCAAATCAATGCGATGTAGAAGGTTTAGCTTCAAATCCATGCGAAACAAATGATTTAGCATCAAATCAATGCGAAGTAGAAGGTTTAGATTCAAATCCATGCGAAACAAATGATTGTGTTTCAAACACTTGGGATATAGGTGATATAGCTTCAACTGCATGCGAAACAAACGAGTTACCTTCAAATCAACGCGAAGCACATGATTTAACTTCAAATCAATGCGAAGTAAGAGGGTTAGCTTCAAATCCATGCGAAACGAATGATTTAGCATCAAATATTTGCGAATATAAGTGATATAGCTTCAAATGCAGGCGAAACAAACGAGTTAGCTTCAGATCCATGCGAAATACATGATTTAGCTTCAACTGCATGTGAAACAAACGTGTTAGCTTCAAATCCAAGTGAAACATATGATTTAGCTTCAAATCAATGCGAAGTAGAAGGCTTAGCTTCAAATCCAAGCGAAACAAATGGATAAGCTACAAATGCTTGTGATATACATTATTTAACTACAACTGCATGCGAAAGAAACGAGTTAGCTTCAAATCCATGCGAAACACATGATTTAGGTTCAAATCAATGCGATGTAGAAGGTTTAGCTTCAAATCCATGCAAAACACGTGATTTAGCTTCCGATTAATGCGAAGTAGAAGGCTTAGCTTCAAATCTATGCGAAACAAATGGTTTAGCTTCAAATACTTGTGATATACGTTATTTAGATTTAACTGCATGCGCAACGAACGAGTTAGCTTCAAATCCATGCGAAACACATGATTTAGCTGCAAATCAATGCGATGTAGAAGGATTAGCTTCAAATCCATGCGATCTAGAAGGTTTAGCTTCAAATCCATGCGAAACAAATGATTTAGCTTCAAATCAATGCGAAGTAGAAGGCTTAGCTTCAAATCCATGCGAAACAAATGGTTTAGCTACAAATACTTGTGATATACATTAATTAGCTACAACTGCATGCGAAACAAACGAGTTAGCTTCAAATCCATGCGAAACACATGATTTAGCTTCAAATCAATGCGATGTAGAAGGTTCAGCTTCAAATGCATGCGACACATATGATTTAGCTTCAAATACTTGCGATATAAGTGATATAGCTTCAAAAGCTGGAGGAACAAACGAGGTAGCTTCAATTCCATGCGAAACAAATGATTTAGCTTCAAATCAATGCGAAGTAGAAGGCTTAGCTTCAAATCCATGCGAAACAAATGGATAAGCTACAAATGCTTGTGATATAAATTATTAAGCTACAACTGCATGCGAGACAAACGAGTTAGCTTCAAATCCATGCGAAACACATGATTTAGCTTCAAATCAATGCGATGTAGAAGGTTTAGCTTCAAATCCATGCGATACACAAGATTTAGCTTCAAATCAATTCGATGTAGAAGGTTCAGCTTAAAATCCATGCGACACATATGATTTAGCTTCAAATACTTGCGATATAAGTGATATAGCTTCAAAAGCAGGAGGAACAAACGAGGTAGCTTCAGTTCTATGCGAAACAAATGATTTAGCTTCAAATCAATGCGAAGTAGAAGGCTTAGCTTCAAATCCATGCGAAACAAATGATTTAGTCACAAATACTTGTGATATACATTATTTAGCTACAACTGCATGCGAAACAAACGAGTTAGCTTCAAATCCATGCGAAACACATGATTTAGCTTACAATCAATGCGATGTAGAAGATTTAGCATCAAAACCATGCGAAACAAATGATTGAGCTTCAAACACTTGGGATATAGGTGGTATAGCTCCAACTGCATGCGAAACAAACGAGTTACCTTCAAATCCACGCGAAACACATGAGTTAGCTTCAAATCAATGCGATGTAGAAGGTTTAGCTTCAAATCCATGCGAAACAAATGATTGAGCTTCAAACACTTGGGATCAAGGTGATATAGATTCAACTGCATGCGAAACAAACGAGTTACCTTCAAATCCACGCGAAACATATGATTTAGCTTCAAATGAATGCGATGTAGAAGGTTTAGCTTCAAATCCATGCGAAACACATGATTCAGCTGCAAATCAATGCGATGTAGAAGGTTTAGCATCAAATCCATGCCAAACACATGATTTAGCTTCAAATCCATGGGATGTAGAAGGTTTAGCTTCAAATCCATGCGAAACAAATGGTTTAGCTACAAATACTTGTGATATACATTATTTATCTACAACTGCATGCGAAACAAACGAGTTAGCTTCAAATCCATGCAAAACACATGATATAGCTTCAAATCAATGCGATGTAGAAGGTTTAGCTTCAAATCCATGCGATTTACAAGATCTAGCTTCAAATCAATGCGATGTAGAAGGTTCAGCTTCAAATCCATGCGACACATATGATTTAGCTTCAAATACTTGCGATATAAGTGATATAGCTTCAAAAGCAGGAGGAACAAACGAGTTACCTTCAAATCAACGCGAAACACATGATTTAGCTTCAAATCAATGCGAAGTAGTAGGCTTAGCTTCAAATCCATGTAAAACAAATGGTTTAGCTACAAATACTTGTGATATACATTATTTAGCTACAACTGCATGCGAAACAAACGAGTTAGCTTCAAATCCATGCGAAACACATGATTTAGCTTCAAATCAGTGTGAAGTAGAAGGCTTAGCATCAAATCCCATGCGAATCAAATGGTTTAGATTCAAATACTTGTGATATACATGATTTAGCTTCAAATACTTGCGATATAAGTGATATAGCTTCGAAAGCAGTTAGAAACAAACGAGGTAGCTTCAATTCCATGCGAAACAAATGATTTAGCTTCAAATCAATGCGAAGTAGAGGGATTAGCTTCAAATCCATGCGAAACAAATGGTTTAGCTACAAATACTTGTGATATACATTATTTAGCTGCAACTGCATGCGAAACAAACGAGTCAGCTTCAAATACATGGGAAGCACATGATTTAGCTTCAAATCAATGCGATGTAGAAGGTTTAGCTTCAAATCCATGCGATACACAAGATTTATCTTCAAATCAATGCGATGTAGAAGGTTAAGCTTCAAATCCATGCGACACATATGATTTAGCTTCAAATACTTGCGATATAAGTGATATAGCTTCAAAAGGCGGAGGAACAAACGAGGTAGCTTCAATTCTATGCGAAACAAATGATTTAGCTTCAAATCAATGCGAAGTAGATGGCATAGCTTCAAATTCATGCGAAACAAATGGTTTAGCTACAAATACTTGTGATATACATTATTTAGCTACAACTGCATGCGAAACAAACGAGTTTGCATCAAATCCATGCGAAACACACGATTTAGCTTCAAATCAATGCGATGTAGAAGGTTTAGCTTCAAATCCAAGCGAAACATATGATTTAGCTTCAAATACTTGCGATATAAGTGAAATAGATTCAAATACAGGCGAAACGAACGAGTTAGCTTCAAATCCATGCGAAACACATGATTTATCTTCAAATCAGTGTGAAGTAGAAGGCTTAGCATCAAATCCCATGCGAATCAAACGGTTTAGATTCAAATACTTGTGATGTACATGATTTAGCTTCAACTGCATGCGACACAAACGAGTTAGCTTCAAATCCATGCGAAACACATGCTTCAGCTGCAAATCATTGCGATGTAGAAGGTTTAGCTTCAAATCCGTGCCAAACACTTGATTTAGCTTCAAATCCATGGGATGTAGGAGGTTTAGCTTCAAATCCATGAGAAACAAATGATTTAGCTTCAGATACTTGCGATATAAATGATATAGATTCAACTGCATGCGAAAAAAACGATTCAGCTTCAAATCCAAGTGAAACACATGATTTAGTTGCAAATCAATGCGATGTAGAGGGTTTAGCTTCAAATCCATGCGATACACAAGATTTAACTTCAAATCAATGCGATGTAGAAAGTTCAGCTTCAAATCCATGCGACGCACATGATTTAGCTTCAAATACTTGCGATATAAGTGATATAGCTTCAACTGCATGCAAAACAAACGAGTTACCTTCAAATCCACGCGAAACACATGATTTAGCTTCAAATCAATGCGATGTAGAAGGTTTAGCATCAAATCCCATGCGAATCAAATGGTTTATATTCAAATACTTGTGATATACATGATTTAGCTTCAACTGCATGCGACACAATCGAGTTAGCTTCAAATCCATGCGAAACACATGATTCATCTGCAAATCATTGCGATGTAGAAGGTTTAGCTTCAAATCCATGCCAAACACTTGATTTAGCTTCAAATCCATGGGATGTAGGAGGTTTAGCTTCAAATCCATGAGAAACAAATGATTTCGCTTCAGATACTTGGGATATAAATGATATAGATTCAACTGCATGCGAAAAAAACGATTCAGCTTCAAATCCAAGGGAAACACATGATTTAACTTCAAATCAATGCGAAGTAAAAGGCTTAGCTTCAAATCCATGCGAAACGAATGATTTAGCATCAAATACTTGCGAATATAAGTGATATAGCTTCAAATGCAGGCGAAACAAACGAGTTAGCATGAGATCCATGCGAAACACATGATTTAGCTTCAAATCAATGCGATGTAGAAGGTTTAGCTTCAAATCCATGCGATACACAAGATTTAGCTTCAAATCAATGCGATGTAGAAGGTTAAGCTTCAAATCCATGCGACACATATGGTTTAGCTTCAAATACTTGCGATATAAGTGATATAGCTTCAAAAGCTGGAGCAACAAACGAGGTAGCTTCAATTTCATGCGAAACAAATGATTTAGCTTCAAATCAATGCGAATTAGAGCGATTAGCTTCAAATCCATGCGAAACACATGATTTAGCTTCAAATACTTGCGATATAAATGAAGTAACTTCAAATGCTGAGGATACAATCAAGTTAGCTTCAAATCCATGCAAAACACATGATTAAGCTTCAAATCCATGGGCAACACATGATTTAGGTTCATTGTCATGGTAAACACATGATTTAGCTTCACATACATGCGAAACAAATGGTTTAGCTTCAAATACTTGTCATATACATGATTTAGCTTCATCTGCATGCGACACAAACGAGTTAGCTTCAAATCCATGCGAAACACATGATTCAGATGCAAATCAATGCGATGTAGAAGGTTTAGCTTCAAATCCATGCCAAACACATGATTTAGCTTCAAATCCATGGGATGTAGAAGGTTTAGCTTCAAATGCATGCAAAACGAATGATTTAGCATCAAATACTTGCGAATATAAGTTACATAACTTCAAATGCAGGCGAAACAAACGAGTTATCTTCAGATCCATGCGAAATACATGATTTAGTTGCAAATCAATGCGATGTAGAGGGTTTAGCATCAAATCCATGCGATACACAAGATTTAGCTACAAATCAATGCGATGTGGAAAGTTCAGCTTCAAATCCATGCGACGCACATGATTTAGCTTCAAATACTTGCGACATAAATGATATATTTTCAAATGCAAGCGAAACAAAAGAGTTAGATTGAAATCCATGGAAACACCTGATTTAGTTTCAAATCAATGCTAGGTAGAAGGCTTAGCTTCAAATACATGAGAAACACATGATTTAGCTTGATAGGAATGCGAAGTAGTAGGCTTATCTTCAAATGAATACGAAGCAACTGGTTTATCTTCAAATACTTGTGATATTCATGATTGAACTTCTACTGCAAACGAATCAAACGAGTCAGCTTCAAAATCCATGCGAAACACATGATTTAGGTTCAAAACAATACGAAGTAGAAGACTTGGCTTCAAATCCATGCGAAACAAATCATTTAGGTTCAGATACTTGCGATATCAGTGATGTAGCTTCAAATGCAGGCGAAACAAATGAGTTAGCTTCAAATCTATGCGAAACGCATGGTTTAGCTTCAAATCAACGCGAAGTAGAAGGCTAAGCTTCATATACATGAGAAACAAATGATTTAGCTTAGGATAATTGCGATATAAGCGATATAGCTTCACATGCAGCCGAAACCAACGAGTTAGCATCAAACACAAGGGAAACACATGATTTAGCTTCAAATCAATGCGAAGTAGAAGGCTTATCTCCAAATCCTTGCGACACAAAGGATTTAGCTTCAAGTATTTGCGATATAAATGATATAGCTTCAAATGCAGACGAAACAAATGAGTTAGCTCCAAAACCATGCGAATCAAATGATTTAGCTTAAAATCAGTGCGAAGTAGAAGGCTTAGCTTCAAATCCATATGACAAAAATGATTTGGCTTCAAATACTTGCGATATAAATGATATAGCTTCAAATGCAGGCGAAACACGTGATTTAGCTTCAAATGAGTGCGAAGTAGAAGGCATAGCTTCAAATCCATGGGAATCAAATGGCTCCGCTTCAAATACTTGTGATATATATGATTTAGCTTCAACTGCATGCGAAAGAAGCGAGTTAGCTTCAAATCCAAGCGAAACACATGATTTTGCTTCAAATCAATGCGAAGTTCAAGGCTTAGATTCAAATCCATGCGAAGCACATGATATAGCTTCAAATCAATGCGAAGTAGAAGGCTTAGCTTCCAATACATGGGAAACAAATGATTTAGCTTCAGATAATTGCGATATAAGTGATACAGCTTCAAATGCAGGCGAAACGAACGAGTTAGCAACAAATCCATGGGATGTAGATGATTTAGCTTCAAATCCATGCGAAACACATTATGTAGCTGCAAATCAGTGCGAAGTAGAAGGCTCAGGTTCAAATCCATGCGATTCAAATGGTTCATCTTCAAATACTTGTGAAAGACATGATTTAGCTTCAACTGCATGCGAAACAAACGAGTTAGCTTCAAATCAATGCGATGTAGAAGGTTTAGCTTCAAATCAATGCGAAGTAGAGGGCTTAGCTTCAAATCCATGCGAAACAAATGGTTTAGTTACAAATACTTGTGATATACACTATTTAGCTACAACTGCTTGCGAAACAAACGAGTTAGCTTCAAATACATGGGAAACACATGATTTAGCTTCAAATCAATGCGATGTAGAGGGTTTAGCTTCAAATCCATGCGATACACAAGATTTAGCTTCAAATCAATGCGATGTAGAAAGTTCAGCTTCAAATCCATGCGACGCACATGATTTAGCTTCAAATACTTGCGATATAAGTGATATAACTTCAAAATCTGGAGGAACAAACGAGGTAGCTTCAATTCCATGCGAAACAAATGATTTAGCTTCAAATCAATTCGAAGTAGAGGGCTTAGCTTCAAATCCATGCCAAACACATGATTTAGCTTCAAATCCATGTGATGTAGAAGGTTTTGCTTCAAATCCATGAGAAACAAATGATTTAGCTTCAGATACTTGCGATATAAATGATATAGATTCAACTGTATGCGAAAAAAACGATTCAGCTTCAAATCCAAGGGAAACACATGATTTAACTTCAAATCAATGCGAAGTAAAAGGGTTAGCTTCAAACCCAAGCGAAACGAATGATTTAGCAACAAATACTTGTGAATATAAGTGATATAGCTTCAAATGCAGGCGAAACAAACGTGTTAGCTTCAAATCCAAGCGAAACAGATGGTTTAACTTCAAATCAATGCGAAGTAGAAGACGTAGCTTCAAATCCATGCGGAACAAATGGTTATGCTTCAAAAACTTGTGATATATGTGATATAGATTCAACTGCAGGCGAAACAAACGAGATAGCTTCAAATCCATGCAAAACACATGATTAAGCTTCAAATCAATGCGAAGTAGAAGGCTTAGCTTCAAATCCATGCGATCTAGAAGGTTTAGCTTCAAATCCATGCGAAACAAATGATTTAGCTTCAAATCAATGCGAAGTAGAAGGCTTAGCTTCAAATCCATGCGAAACAAATGGATAAGATACAAATGCTTGTGATATACATTATTTAGCTACAACTGCATGCGAAACAAACGAGTTAGCTCCAAATCCATGCGAAACACATGATTTAGCTGCAAATCAATGCGATGTAGAAGGTTTAGCTTCAAATCCATGCGATCTAGAAGGTTTAGCTTCAAATCCATGCGAAACAAATGATTTAGCTTCAAATCAATGCGAAGTAGAAGGCTTAGCTTCAAATCCATGCGAAACACACGATTTAGCTTCAAAGCAATGGGATGTAGAAGGTTTAGATTCAAATCCATGCGAAACAAATGATTGTGTTTCAAACACTTGGGATATAGGTGATATAGCTTCAACTGCATGCGAAACAAACGAGTTACCTTCAAATCAACGCGAAGCACATGATTTAACTTCAAATCAATGCGAAGTAAGAGGGTTAGCTTCAAATCCATGCGAAACGAATGATTTAGCATCAAATACTTGCGAATATAAGTGATATAGCTTCAAATGCAGGCGAAACAAACGAGTTAGCTTCAGATCCATGCGAAATACATGATTTAGCTTCAACTGCATGTGAAACAAACGTGTTAGCTTCAAATCCAAGTGAAACATATGATTTAGCTTCAAATCAATGCGAAGTAGAAGGCTTAGCTTCAAATCCATGCAAAACACGTGATTTAGCTTCCGATTAATGCGAAGTAGAAGGCTTAGCTTCAAATCTATGCGAAACAAATGGTTTAGCTTCAAATACTTGTGATATACGTTATTTAGATTTAACTGCATGCGCAACGAACGAGTTAGCTTCAAATCCATGCGAAACACATGATTTAGCTGCAAATCAATGCGATGTAGAAGGATTAGCTTCAAATCCATGCGATCTAGAAGGTTTAGCTTCAAATCCATGCGAAACAAATGATTTAGCTTCAAATCAATGCGATGTAGAGGGTTTAGCTTCAAATCCATGCGATACACAAGATTTAACTTCAAATCAATGCGATGTAGAAAGTTCAGCTTCAAATCCATGCGACGCACATGATTTAGCTCCAAATCAATGCGATGTAGAAGGTTTAGCTTCAAATCCATGCGAAACAATTGATTTAGCATCAAATCAATGCGAAGTAGAAGGTTTAGATTCAAATCCATGCGAAACAAATGATTGTGTTTCAAACACTTGGGATATAGGTGATATAGCTTCAACTGCATGCGAAACAAACGAGTTACCTTCAAATCAACGCGAAGCACATGATTTAACTTCAAATCAATGCGAAGTAAGAGGGTTAGCTTCAAATCCATGCGAAACGAATGATTTAGCATCAAATATTTGCGAATATAAGTGATATAGCTTCAAATGCAGGCGAAACAAACGAGTTAGCTTCAGATCCATGCGAAATACATGATTTAGCTTCAACTGCATGTGAAACAAACGTGTTAGCTTCAAATCCAAGTGAAACATATGATTTAGCTTCAAATCAATGCGAAGTAGAAGGCTTAGCTTCAAATCCAAGCGAAACAAATGGATAAGCTACAAATGCTTGTGATATACATTATTTAACTACAACTGCATGCGAAAGAAACGAGTTAGCTTCAAATCCATGCGAAACACATGATTTAGGTTCAAATCAATGCGATGTAGAAGGTTTAGCTTCAAATCCATGCAAAACACGTGATTTAGCTTCCGATTAATGCGAAGTAGAAGGCTTAGCTTCAAATCTATGCGAAACAAATGGTTTAGCTTCAAATACTTGTGATATACGTTATTTAGATTTAACTGCATGCGCAACGAACGAGTTAGCTTCAAATCCATGCGAAACACATGATTTAGCTGCAAATCAATGCGATGTAGAAGGATTAGCTTCAAATCCATGCGATCTAGAAGGTTTAGCTTCAAATCCATGCGAAACAAATGATTTAGCTTCAAATCAATGCGAAGTAGAAGGCTTAGCTTCAAATCCATGCGAAACAAATGGTTTAGCTACAAATACTTGTGATATACATTAATTAGCTACAACTGCATGCGAAACAAACGAGTTAGCTTCAAATCCATGCGAAACACATGATTTAGCTTCAAATCAATGCGATGTAGAAGGTTCAGCTTCAAATGCATGCGACACATATGATTTAGCTTCAAATACTTGCGATATAAGTGATATAGCTTCAAAAGCTGGAGGAACAAACGAGGTAGCTTCAATTCCATGCGAAACAAATGATTTAGCTTCAAATCAATGCGAAGTAGAAGGCTTAGCTTCAAATCCATGCGAAACAAATGGATAAGCTACAAATGCTTGTGATATAAATTATTAAGCTACAACTGCATGCGAGACAAACGAGTTAGCTTCAAATCCATGCGAAACACATGATTTAGCTTCAAATCAATGCGATGTAGAAGGTTTAGCTTCAAATCATGCGATACACAAGATTTAGCTTCAAATCAATTCGATGTAGAAGGTTCAGCTTAAAATCCATGCGACACATATGATTTAGCTTCAAATACTTGCGATATAAGTGATATAGCTTCAAAAGCAGGAGGAACAAACGAGGTAGCTTCAGTTCTATGCGAAACAAATGATTTAGCTTCAAATCAATGCGAAGTAGAAGGCTTAGCTTCAAATCCATGCGAAACAAATGATTTAGTCACAAATACTTGTGATATACATTATTTAGCTACAACTGCATGCGAAACAAACGAGTTAGCTTCAAATCCATGCGAAACACATGATTTAGCTTACAATCAATGCGATGTAGAAGATTTAGCATGAAAACCATGCGAAACAAATGATTGAGCTTCAAACACTTGGGATATAGGTGGTATAGCTCCAACTGCATGCGAAACAAACGAGTTACCTTCAAATCCACGCGAAACACATGAGTTAGCTTCAAATCAATGCGATGTAGAAGGTTTAGCTTCAAATCCATGCGAAACAAATGATTGAGCTTCAAACACTTGGGATCAAGGTGATATAGATTCAACTGCATGCGAAACAAACGAGTTACCTTCAAATCCACGCGAAACATATGATTTAGCTTCAAATGAATGCGATGTAGAAGGTTTAGCTTCAAATCCATGCGAAACACATGATTCAGCTGCAAATCAATGCGATGTAGAAGGTTTAGCATCAAATCCATGCCAAACACATGATTTAGCTTCAAATCCATGGGATGTAGAAGGTTTAGCTTCAAATCCATGCGAAACAAATGGTTTAGCTACAAATACTTGTGATATACATTATTTATCTACAACTGCATGCGAAACAAACGAGTTAGCTTCAAATCCATGCAAAACACATGATATAGCTTCAAATCAATGCGATGTAGAAGGTTTAGCTTCAAATCCATGCGATTTACAAGATCTAGCTTCAAATCAATGCGATGTAGAAGGTTCAGCTTCAAATCCATGCGACACATATGATTTAGCTTCAAATACTTGCGATATAAGTGATATAGCTTCAAAAGCAGGAGGAACAAACGAGTTACCTTCAAATCAACGCGAAACACATGATTTAGCTTCAAATCAATGCGAAGTAGTAGGCTTAGCTTCAAATCCATGTAAAACAAATGGTTTAGCTACAAATACTTGTGATATACATTATTTAGCTACAACTGCATGCGAAACAAACGAGTTAGCTTCAAATCCATGCGAAACACATGATTTAGCTTCAAATCAGTGTGAAGTAGAAGGCTTAGCATCAAATCCCATGCGAATCAAATGGTTTAGATTCAAATACTTGTGATATACATGATTTAGCTTCAAATACTTGCGATATAAGTGATATAGCTTCGAAAGCAGTTAGAAACAAACGAGGTAGCTTCAATTCCATGCGAAACAAATGATTTAGCTTCAAATCAATGCGAAGTAGAGGGATTAGCTTCAAATCCATGCGAAACAAATGGTTTAGCTACAAATACTTGTGATATACATTATTTAGCTGCAACTGCATGCGAAACAAACGAGTCAGCTTCAAATACATGGGAAGCACATGATTTAGCTTCAAATCAATGCGATGTAGAAGGTTTAGCTTCAAATCCATGCGATACACAAGATTTATCTTCAAATCAATGCGATGTAGAAGGTTAAGCTTCAAATCCATGCGACACATATGATTTAGCTTCAAATACTTGCGATATAAGTGATATAGCTTCAAAAGGCGGAGGAACAAACGAGGTAGCTTCAATTCTATGCGAAACAAATGATTTAGCTTCAAATCAATGCGAAGTAGATGGCATAGCTTCAAATTCATGCGAAACAAATGGTTTAGCTACAAATACTTGTGATATACATTATTTAGCTACAACTGCATGCGAAACAAACGAGTTTGCATCAAATCCATGCGAAACACACGATTTAGCTTCAAATCAATGCGATGTAGAAGGTTTAGCTTCAAATCCAAGCGAAACGTATGGTTTAGCTTCAAATACTTGCGATATAAGTGAAATAGATTCAAATACAGGAGAAACGAACGAGTTAGCTTCAAATCCATGCGAAACACATGATTTATCTTCAAATCAGTGTGAAGTAGAAGGCTTAGCATCAAATCCCATGCGAATCAAACGGTTTAGATTCAAATACTTGTGATGTACATGATTTAGCTTCAACTGCATGCGACACAAACGAGTTAGCTTCAAATCCATGCGAAACAAATGGATAAGCTACAAATGCTTGTGATATAAATTATTAAGCTACAACTGCATGCGAGACAAACGAGTTAGCTTCAAATCCATGCGAAACACATGATTTAGCTTCAAATCAATGCGATGTAGAAGGTTTAGCTTCAAATCCATGCGATACACAAGATTTAGCTTCAAATCAATTCGATGTAGAAGGTTCAGCTTAAAATCCATGCGACACATATGATTTAGCTTCAAATACTTGCGATATAAGTGATATAGCTTCAAAAGCAGGAGGAACAAACGAGGTAGCTTCAGTTCTATGCGAAACAAATGATTTAGCTTCAAATCAATGCGAAGTAGAAGGCTTAGCTTCAAATCCATGCGAAACAAATGATTTAGTCACAAATACTTGTGATATACATTATTTAGCTACAACTGCATGCGAAACAAACGAGTTAGCTTCAAATCCATGCGAAACACATGATTTAGCTTACAATCAATGCGATGTAGAAGATTTAGCATCAAAACCATGCGAAACAAATGATTGAGCTTCAAACACTTGGGATATAGGTGGTATAGCTCCAACTGCATGCGAAACAAACGAGTTACCTTCAAATCCACGCGAAACACATGAGTTAGCTTCAAATCAATGCGATGTAGAAGGTTTAGCTTCAAATCCATGCGAAACAAATGATTGAGCTTCAAACACTTGGGATCAAGGTGATATAGATTCAACTGCATGCGAAACAAACGAGTTACCTTCAAATCCACGCGAAACATATGATTTAGCTTCAAATGAATGCGATGTAGAAGGTTTAGCTTCAAATCCAAGCGAAACACATGATTTAGCTTCAAATACTTGCGATATAAGTGATATAGATTCAAATACAGGCGAAACGAATGAGTTAGCTTCAAATCCATGCGAAACACAAGATTCAGCTGCAAATAAATGCGATGTAGAAGGTTTAGCTTCAAATCCATGCGATACACAAGATTTAGCTTCAAATCAATGCGATGTAGAAGGTTCAGCTTCAAATCCATGTGACACATATGATTTAGCTTCAAATACTTGCGATATAAGTGATATAGCTTCAAAAGCAGGAGGAACAAACGAGGTAGCTTCAATTCTATGCGAAACAAATGATTTAGCTTCAAATCAATGCGAAGTAGATGGGATAGCTTCAAATCCATGCGAAACAAATGGTTTAGCTAAAAATACTTGTGATATACATTATTTAGCTACAACTGCATGCGAAACAAACGAGTTTGCATCAAATCCATGCGAAACACACGATTTAGCTTCAAATCAATGCGATGTAGAAGGTTTAGCTTCAAATCCATGCCAAACACTTGATTTAGCTTCAAATCCATGGGATGTAGGAGGTTTGGCTTCAAATCCATAAGAAACAAATGATTTAGCTTCAGATACTTGCGATATAAATGATATAGATTCAACTGCATGCGAAAAAAACGATTCAGCTTCAAATCAAAGGGAAACACATGATTTAACTTCAAATCAATGCGAAGTAAAAGGCTTAGCTTCAAATCCATGCGAAACGAATGATTTAGCATCAAATACTTGTGAATATAAGTGATATAGCTTCAAATGCAGGCGAAATAAACGAGTTAGCTTCAGATCCATGCGAAACACATGATTCAGATGCAAATCAATGCGATGTAGAAGGTTTAGCTTCAAATCCAATGCCAAACACATGATTTAGCTGCAAATCAATGCGATGTAGAAGGTTTAGTTTCAAATTCAAGCGAAACACATATGATTTAGATTCAAACACTTGCGATATAAATGATGTAACTTCAAATGCAGAGGATACAATCAAGTTAGCTTCAAATCCATGCAAAACACATGATTACCCTTCAAATCCATGGGCAACACATGATTTAGGTTCATTGTCATGGTAAACACATGATTTAGCTTCACATACATGCGAAACAAATGGTTTAGATTCAAATACTTGTGATATACATGATTTACCTTCAACTGCATGCGGCACAAACGAGTTAGCTTCAAATCCATGCGAAACACATGATTCAGCTGCAAATCAATGCGATGTAGAAGGTTTAGCATCAAATCCATGCCAAACACATGATTTAGCTTCAAATCCATGGGATGTAGAAGGTTTAGCTTCAAATCCATGCGAAACAAATGGTTTAGCTACAAATACTTGTGATATACATTATTTATCTACAACTGCATGCGAAACAAACGAGTTAGCTTCAAATCCATGCAAAACACATGATATAGCTTCAAATCAATGCGATGTAGAAGGTTTAGCTTCAAATCCATGCGATTTACAAGATCTAGCTTCAAATCAATGCGATGTAGAAGGTTCAGCTTCAAATCCATGCGACACATATGATTTAGCTTCAAATACTTGCGATATAAGTGATATAGCTTCAAAAGCAGGAGGAACAAACGAGTTACCTTCAAATCAACGCGAAACACATGATTTAGCTTCAAATCAATGCGAAGTAGTAGGCTTAGCTTCAAATCCATGTAAAACAAATGGTTTAGCTACAAATACTTGTGATATACATTATTTAGCTACAACTGCATGCGAAACAAACGAGTTAGCTTCAAATCCATGCGAAACACATGATTTAGCTTCAAATCAGTGTGAAGTAGAAGGCTTAGCATCAAATCCCATGCGAATCAAATGGTTTAGATTCAAATACTTGTGATATACATGATTTAGCTTCAAATACTTGCGATATAAGTGATATAGCTTCGAAAGCAGTTAGAAACAAACGAGGTAGCTTCAATACCATGCGAAACAAATGATTTAGCTTCAAATCAATGCGAAGTAGAGGGATTAGCTTCAAATCCATGCGAAACAAATGGTTTAGCTACAAATACTTGTGATATACATTATTTAGCTGCAACTGCATGCGAAACAAACGAGTCAGCTTCAAATACATGGGAAGCACATGATTTAGCTTCAAATCAATGCGATGTAGAAGGTTTAGCTTCAAATCCATGCGATACACAAGATTTATCTTCAAATCAATGCGATGTAGAAGGTTAAGCTTCAAATCCATGCGACACATATGATTTAGCTTCAAATACTTGCGATATAAGTGATATAGCTTCAAAAGGCGGAGGAACAAACGAGGTAGCTTCAATTCTATGCGAAACAAATGATTTAGCTTCAAATCAATGCGAAGTAGATGGCATAGCTTCAAATTCATGCGAAACAAATGGTTTAGCTACAAATACTTGTGATATACATTATTTAGCTACAACTGCATGCGAAACAAACGAGTTTGCATCAAATCCATGCGAAACACACGATTTAGCTTCAAATCAATGCGATGTAGAAGGTTTAGCTTCAAATCCAAGCGAAACATATGATTTAGCTTCAAATACTTGCGATATAAGTGAAATAGATTCAAATACAGGCGAAACGAACGAGTTAGCTTCAAATCCATGCGAAACACATGATTTATCTTCAAATCAGTGTGAAGTAGAAGGCTTAGCATCAAATCCCATGCGAATCAAACGGTTTAGATTCAAATACTTGTGATGTACATGATTTAGCTTCAACTGCATGCGACACAAACGAGTTAGCTTCAAATCCATGCGAAACACATGCTTCAGCTGCAAATCATTGCGATGTAGAAGGTTTAGCTTCAAATCCGTGCCAAACACTTGATTTAGCTTCAAATCCATGGGATGTAGGAGGTTTAGCTTCAAATCCATGAGAAACAAATGATTTAGCTTCAGATACTTGCGATATAAATGATATAGATTCAACTGCATGCGAAAAAAACGATTCAGCTTCAAATCCAAGTGAAACACATGATTTAGTTGCAAATCAATGCGATGTAGAGGGTTTAGCTTCAAATCCATGCGATACACAAGATTTAACTTCAAATCAATGCGATGTAGAAAGTTCAGCTTCAAATCCATGCGACGCACATGATTTAGCTTCAAATACTTGCGATATAAGTGATATAGCTTCAACTGCATGCAAAACAAACGAGTTACCTTCAAATCCACGCGAAACACATGATTTAGCTTCAAATCAATGCGATGTAGAAGGTTTAGCATCAAATCCCATGCGAATCAAATGGTTTATATTCAAATACTTGTGATATACATGATTTAGCTTCAACTGCATGCGACACAATCGAGTTAGCTTCAAATCCATGCGAAACACATGATTCATCTGCAAATCATTGCGATGTAGAAGGTTTAGCTTCAAATCCATGCCAAACACTTGATTTAGCTTCAAATCCATGGGATGTAGGAGGTTTAGCTTCAAATCCATGAGAAACAAATGATTTCGCTTCAGATACTTGGGATATAAATGATATAGATTCAACTGCATGCGAAAAAAACGATTCAGCTTCAAATCCAAGGGAAACACATGATTTAACTTCAAATCAATGCGAAGTAAAAGGCTTAGCTTCAAATCCATGCGAAACGAATGATTTAGCATCAAATACTTGCGAATATAAGTGATATAGCTTCAAATGCAGGCGAAACAAACGAGTTAGCTTCAGATCCATGCGAAACACATGATTTAGCTTCAAATCAATGCGATGTAGAAGGTTTAGCTTCAAATCCATGCGATACACAAGATTTAGCTTCAAATCAATGCGATGTAGAAGGTTAAGCTTCAAATCCATGCGACACATATGGTTTAGCTTCAAATACTTGCGATATAAGTGATATAGCTTCAAAAGCTGGAGCAACAAACGAGGTAGCTTCAATTTCATGCGAAACAAATGATTTAGCTTCAAATCAATGCGAATTAGAGCGATTAGCTTCAAATCCATGCGAAACACATGATTTAGCTTCAAATACTTGCGATATAAATGAAGTAACTTCAAATGCTGAGGATACAATCAAGTTAGCTTCAAATCCATGCAAAACACATGATTAAGCTTCAAATCCATGGGCAACACATGATTTAGGTTCATTGTCATGGTAAACACATGATTTAGCTTCACATACATGCGAAACAAATGGTTTAGCTTCAAATACTTGTCATATACATGATTTAGCTTCATCTGCATGCGACACAAACGAGTTAGCTTCAAATCCATGCGAAACACATGATTCAGATGCAAATCAATGCGATGTAGAAGGTTTAGCTTCAAATCCATGCCAAACACATGATTTAGCTTCAAATCCATGGGATGTAGAAGGTTTAGCTTCAAATGCATGCAAAACGAATGATTTAGCATCAAATACTTGCGAATATAAGTTACATAACTTCAAATGCAGGCGAAACAAACGAGTTATCTTCAGATCCATGCGAAATACATGATTTAGTTGCAAATCAATGCGATGTAGAGGGTTTAGCATCAAATCCATGCGATACACAAGATTTAGCTACAAATCAATGCGATGTGGAAAGTTCAGCTTCAAATCCATGCGACGCACATGATTTAGCTTCAAATACTTGCGACATAAATGATATATTTTCAAATGCAAGCGAAACAAAAGAGTTAGATTGAAATCCATGGAAACACCTGATTTAGTTTCAAATCAATGCTAGGTAGAAGGCTTAGCTTCAAATACATGAGAAACACATGATTTAGCTTGATAGGAATGCGAAGTAGTAGGCTTATCTTCAAATGAATACGAAGCAACTGGTTTATCTTCAAATACTTGTGATATTCATGATTGAACTTCTACTGCAAACGAATCAAACGAGTCAGCTTCAAAATCCATGCGAAACACATGATTTAGGTTCAAAACAATACGAAGTAGAAGACTTGGCTTCAAATCCATGCGAAACAAATCATTTAGGTTCAGATACTTGCGATATCAGTGATGTAGCTTCAAATGCAGGCGAAACAAATGAGTTAGCTTCAAATCTATGCGAAACGCATGGTTTAGCTTCAAATCAACGCGAAGTAGAAGGCTAAGCTTCATATACATGAGAAACAAATGATTTAGCTTAGGATAATTGCGATATAAGCGATATAGCTTCACATGCAGCCGAAACCAACGAGTTAGCATCAAACACAAGGGAAACACATGATTTAGCTTCAAATCAATGCGAAGTAGAAGGCTTATCTCCAAATCCTTGCGACACAAAGGATTTAGCTTCAAGTATTTGCGATATAAATGATATAGCTTCAAATGCAGACGAAACAAATGAGTTAGCTCCAAAACCATGCGAATCAAATGATTTAGCTTAAAATCAGTGCGAAGTAGAAGGCTTAGCTTCAAATCCATATGACAAAAATGATTTGGCTTCAAATACTTGCGATATAAATGATATAGCTTCAAATGCAGGCGAAACACGTGATTTAGCTTCAAATGAGTGCGAAGTAGAAGGCATAGCTTCAAATCCATGGGAATCAAATGGCTCCGCTTCAAATACTTGTGATATATATGATTTAGCTTCAACTGCATGCGAAAGAAGCGAGTTAGCTTCAAATCCAAGCGAAACACATGATTTTGCTTCAAATCAATGCGAAGTTCAAGGCTTAGATTCAAATCCATGCGAAGCACATGATATAGCTTCAAATCAATGCGAAGTAGAAGGCTTAGCTTCCAATACATGGGAAACAAATGATTTAGCTTCAGATAATTGCGATATAAGTGATACAGCTTCAAATGCAGGCGAAACGAACGAGTTAGCAACAAATCCATGGGATGTAGATGATTTAGCTTCAAATCCATGCGAAACACATTATGTAGCTGCAAATCAGTGCGAAGTAGAAGGCTCAGGTTCAAATCCATGCGATTCAAATGGTTCATCTTCAAATACTTGTGAAAGACATGATTTAGCTTCAACTGCATGCGAAACAAACGAGTTAGCTTCAAATCAATGCGATGTAGAAGGTTTAGCTTCAAATCAATGCGAAGTAGAGGGCTTAGCTTCAAATCCATGCGAAACAAATGGTTTAGTTACAAATACTTGTGATATACACTATTTAGCTACAACTGCTTGCGAAACAAACGAGTTAGCTTCAAATACATGGGAAACACATGATTTAGCTTCAAATCAATGCGATGTAGAGGGTTTAGCTTCAAATCCATGCGATACACAAGATTT